>NC_080575.1:32258411-32561823 GCF_029962835.1 Magnolia sinica
GTGGGCCCCACATTGATGATGCGTTTATCCATGTTGTCCATCCATATACACCATTTACACGTTACATTTTGGTTATTCTGTCTAGCTCCTATGATTGTCAAATTTTGTAGTGCCAAAACCTCTTGGAATCCGTATCTTCTGTAGCTCATCTTCATATTTAAGATCATGCAATTCTTATGCAAGTTCAAGATATTCCAATTCAAGATTCAAGCAACACATTATAAGAACAAGAGATTCTTACACAAGTTTTAGTTTAACATCAAGTGATAGATCAAGCTTTTAAGCTTCAACCTATGTCAAGACAAAGTGCTTTACTTTGAATCTCAAAGCTCAAGGTGAAATACAAGACATAAGTATTTCAAGTTCAAGCTTCTAAGTACTTCAAGTTCAAGCTTCAACATATTTCAAGATGTCAAGCTTCATGTACTCCAAGATCAACTATCAACTGAAGCAAATGATGATTCAATATTCAAGTACCACCTATAAGGTATGAATGACCCTAGATTGACCATAGGTTAGGTCATATTGATTGCATACTTAAATTGGGTCACTATATAATTTTATAGACTATTTCTCGACTAGTCCTAGTACTGGCTCGACCAGTCCAAGAATTTCCTCAACCTGTCCAAGGTTTCTTACTAATTTTTAAATTTTTTTGTTGGACGCTTGACCAGTTCTCGAGACTGCTCGACCAGTCGAGTGAACAGTGCTCGACCAATCGAGTAGGCTCGACTCAAAGTCCAACAACCATTTTTGGTCCCACTTGACTAGTTGAGTGCATGGCTTGATTGGTCATGAAGGCCACTCGACCGGTCGTACCAGCCACTTGACCAGTCATGAAACGGTCTTATCTTATCACGCCAAAAAATTTTGAATTCTTGTTGGTCCTTTGACCAGTCGAGTGAACAGTTTCTGCACTTATAAATAGAGCACGATTTTCAAAGTTTGATAATTCATTTAAGAAAAATTAAGACACCACTTTAAGAGATAAGTTTGTGATATTCTTAAGCTATTTAGTGCTCATTTTATATTCTCTTTAATTTATCTTTTTGCATTTGATTTTGAGATTCTACATTCCAATATTATTTGAAGAAGGGATTTAAGTTTTCCCCTTTCTTGGAATCAAAATCAAATCAAGCTAGCCCAAAATGATTTAATCTAAAAATTAATTAGATCTTAGAACCTTTTCATAAGTGAGTGTGAACATTGAACATCTACTTCGAATTGGTTCTACCGGGCTTCAGCAAATGAGAATATCCAGACATGTATATTTACATTTCTTGTAAATTCCTTTTTGGTTTTTGAGGTTGTGCCAGAAAAATCTCTCTTGCTTTTTTAGTTTGTCTGAGGTGATCCAAAAAACTCAGAGTGTAGGGGTTTTTGAATTGTTTAAGCCCACTTGAAAGACACAATTGTGAAGGTTTTATGTGAAGCTTGAAAAACCTATTTCATAGTGAACGCCAGTATCAACTATGTGAGGATATTGGGAGTGGAGTAGTTGTGTGGCTATTTTTCTAAACAGTTGGTGTACAGACAAGTGAACCACTATAATTTCTGGTGTTGTGGTGGATGGTTGATTGTGGCATTGTGTGAATGTTGTAATTTCTTTTTATGCCTTTGTGGAGAATGTTGTAATCTCTTTTATGCAAGTGAGGGAATGCTGTAATAATTTAGTTTATTTTCTTTACTATTTTTATTCATTATTCCTCTATATCAGTTTAGGATTTTGATACACAAACTGTTCTAGAAATCAGCTTCTCCTACCATATGTAACGCCCTGAAAATCGGGTGTCGATCAGGAGCCCAACTCCCGAGTTCCAACGAATCACTTATGCAACATAAATAGTGATGATTAAATGTTGTCTATATTAGCACATTAAACATGAATGGGATTACACTAAATCAGTATACCATACTCCAGAGATGATTAAATTTCAACAAGCAGAAGGCTATGATAAATTTATATGGAACATATAAACTGTTGTAGGTCTCTAGAGTGTGAACATGTTACCAAGTTAAAGATATACATGTATACTCCAAAAAAAAGGACAAAATGAATATACATGGGTGATATAAAATGCAGAATAACAAGTGTGATAGTCTCTAGTCAACATCCTTGTAACCCCGTCGATCAGAACATGGTCTACATAAACCGGCCTAATAGCTGAATATAGGAGAACTCCTCCTCGTAATCATAGAAATTTGGCTCCACCTCTTAAGCCTCACCATCATCTGCAACTACAACAGGGTCTGCTTGGTGTTTTAAAACACCGTTCTAGAGTTGGAGTGAGTGATCAACTCAGTGGAGCTATAAGGTAAAGGTTAACATGTTATCAATTCAATTAAGCAATAATGACAAGGTAGTACAACAATCATATCCTAAGTACTCTTGTTAATGCAAGAATGGTATCCGATAATGATGCATGCCCTCGCCTACACTCCCTCAGTGACATCATCTCATGATCGCGCATGACAACCTCCCTAAATGTACACTTCCCCGCCAAAACACATGTAGTGCGGTGCATGCTTGTGTTAGCCAAGTTCTTAATTAGGTTTATTCAGCCAGCATGTTTGGGAAGCTATAGCACCTCCCTTTATATCACTTACCCAAACAATGATCCATCTAGGGTCGTCAATCCTAGTTAATCGCATACGATAGATAGTTCCAAGTCACAACAGAGAGGCTCATCACCTTAGCGCAGGCACAGTTTATACTCAAGGTCACTACGAGAGACTCACCACCTGATCCTGGGCCGACAGCTCGAATACAATGTCCCATACACTACCATATTCAGCTCGTGAGTTTGGGTTGCTCATTGGACACTACGGGGAGGCTCGTCGCCCCAGCGTAGGCCGACAGCTCGACCACGGTGTCCCATACACAACCATGCCTGGCTCATGAGTCTTAGTGGATCGTGGTACCAAGGTTAAACGGGTTTTATTGGTAAGTGGTACCTTAGATTCAAGCAGTTGCATCCATACATGGTAATTACACATTTACGCCAATCGGCTTACTTGACAAGTTCGATTGGTACAAGTGCACGCGGAAATAATCGACATGGAGCGCGTAAGCACTCCACATGGCCTAACCACTATTGATAACCATCATATGACTTAAATTCATCGAACGTACCGTGGTAGAAAAATTACTCAGCCACTTGGTCGAAGACTATTACCGATTGCCTAGACTACGTCGTAGTCCCAAACACACTCCGAGTAATAGCATTCACATATAGTAGTCATAACAGCATTACGCAGACAATTTAATCATTGTAATCATTTGAGTATTTTATAAACACATAGTGAACATGACATCATACATGCACCTTTCATACATGAATCATTAAGCCTAGTGTAAATTACATGAAGAAAACAATTCGATTAGCTAAGGTAATTGAGGATCTCATCCAAACACCTTTAATAAATACATTTCATCATACAATTTCTCATTCAGACATTATTATCAAATACTTAGACTACACACTACAACATACATGTAATATATTAGTTATAACCTATATTATGATGAATCCTTTCACAAAGGAGTTGCCGCACATACAATGATCATGTATTCTCAATCAATAAGCATGGTAAGCACAAATCATAATTCCATATTCATTCAAATATTTTAACAAATACATAGAATGCATTTATATTCAACATAGTTCATATATAAGTGTGATACTCGGAAACCATCATATCTAAGCATATGTGACAGCAATTAAATCAGTCATAAATCATTACTGACATTGAGAGCCTTGAAAACCATAACTTAAACATTTATAGTCAGCATCTTTCGCCGGTAGACTCGTATCGAACTCAGTTCGAACACTAAGTCTTCGTCTACGACACAACGGTAACCTATGACATGAAATAGGTTAGCTACTTCACCATTTACTCTATTTGGATACCTAAAATAGGTTAGGCTTAGGATTTCTTACCCAACAACGGAATCAGAATCACCGGTGTAGCGACACGGATAGGATGATTCAACACGTAGAGCGGTGGGATCGAATCCCAGCAACTAACTCTCACTCTCTCTCTCTCCTCCTCACTCTTTCCTTCTCTTTTCTCTCATAGGGTTTAGAAAATTCGTATGGCAAGGGAGAGAGAGGGTTTAAGGTCCTTATATAGGCCAAGAACTGATCTCAATGGCCCCAGGGCCATGGTCTACTTAGGTTATAGGCAAAAGTCGACTGTTTCGGTCTAACGGGACTCATCTGGAGGCCCATTTCCTGCATACAGTCCAGAAAAAGTTCCCTAACATAGTATCTCAGTCAGGTTAAGACCTCGGTCCGATCAAATCAGTGGATCGATTGTGGAGGACACGTTTCAGTTCAACGATCAGCGGTACTCGATCAGGGCCATAAGTGCACTGACATGTGTCAAAAAAATTTCCTGATTCGAGGGTATTATTGGGTCAAAATCTGACGGTCTGAAATCTTAAAATTTTCTTGCAAGCGAATGGCTCAATTCACTTAAGTTTCAGTTCATTTTTTAAAGATATTCGTGTTTCTCACACACTTCGCTTTGGGCTCAAGTTGTGCGTTTCTGGATACTATTAGGACTTGATTTCTGAGTTGGTCATCAAGCCCAGTAAGGCTGTCATAACTGAATAGTTTCGCGATCATCAGGCTTTCGACGCCCGGTCCAGGTCTGATACGGAGTTTCAATGTGCTCCCGAGAGCAACTAGGTTCAGAGATTGATCCTAGGTTTCTAGGTAACGTAGCGTTAACGGTTCTACTCGTTTTAAGTCTTGCAATTCATATTTAAAGTGGTTTAAGCTAATTTTCCAAATAATTTAGTTTAACACTTAGTTAATTTTCGTCTAATTCCTAAAGGATTCGATCCTTAGCGACTTCTCCCTAAGGTGGTACTTGGGTCTTTGTACGGATTTTTTCGAGACGTTACACTATAAGTCATTGGTTTTTAGTTTAAGGTTGTCCTTAGAACAACATCTGTATCAACCTCTCAATACTTGTACATTTGAGGTTGTTATTCATTTCTGCTTTGTGGGATTGTTTTGTGCTATCTTTAATTTTATCTGTCTAATTCTGCATTTAATTTTTAAATTTGGTATAGTCCTATTCACCCCCCCCCCCCCCCACCTTAGGACTCTTAACTCGGCCTTTTCAATTTAGTCTATTGATTACAATACCATAGTCCACCAAACATGATTTTGCTTAATCCAATGTTTTCCATTAACAAAAATTTTATCCCAAACACGGGATTGGATGGCTACAATACCATGGTATTTCCATACATGCAATCATTATGTAATAATGATGTTAATCATATCCAATACCATTCAATTCCATTGACTAAACACGCCCTAAAGGAGACATGTTGGCGAAACTAGCCTCGACAGGCGAGGATGACATCCTAAAACTGATCCCAATTGAGTTTTTAACTGAACCGAGCATTAGCAAACCCGACCCAAGTGCGGTCCTCCCGATAGACTCGGAGCGAACCTGGATGAACCCAATAATTGATTACCTCAAAGAAGTAAAGTTGCCCAAAAGTTGTCCACAGGCACGCAGGCTTCGAGCAAGAGTAGCTCGCTATACCATGATTGGAGACATTCTATACAAAAAAGGTTTCTCACTCCTATATCTCTAATGCCTCCGACTTGATGAAGCCGAATATATTCTAAAAGAAGTCCATGAAGGTATTTGTGGCAATCACTCTAGTGGCTGAGTCCTCATCCACAAGGTCATCCGGCAAGGATATTTATGGCTAACCATCCAATCAGACGCACAACAGCATGCTTGGAAATGCGAAAAATGTCAATGGTTCGCTACGATACCTCAATGACCTCCTGAGTAGCTGAATCCTATGATTGGACCATGTCCATTCGCCTAATGGGGGATAGCCATTATTGGGCCCTTACCAACCAGCAAAGAACAGACTAAATTCGCGGTCATCATAGTCGACTACTTCACCAAATGGGTCGAGGTCAACCCGCTAGCTAAGATCACCATGCGGAAAATTATGAACTTCGTCCGAAAAACATTATATGCCGATATGGAATCCCCCACACTATCATCTTGGACAATGGACAACAGTTCGATAACAAGCAATTCCAAGGTATGTGTGAAAATCTCAGGATCTTAAATGTTTACTCATCACCCTTGCACCTGCAAGCCAACAAACATGTCGAAGTAGTCAACAAGATCATCAAGAACCACCTCTGAATGAAACTCGAGAAAGACAAAGGAGCCTAGGTAGAAGAGCTCCCCAACATCCTCTAGGTATATCGAACTACTGCCCAAATGGCCACAGGAGAAACCCCTTTCTCCTTGACCTTCGGCATAGAGGCCATTATTCTAGTTGAGATTGGGCTAGCAATTGCTCAGACCCGCTCCTACGATGAACAACAGAATGCTGAAAAGATGGGCACTAGATCTCGACCTCGTCGAAGAAAGAAGGGAACAAACCATAATCAAGGTTGCGATCCGGCAATAGCAGGTCACCCATTTCTACAACTATAGGGTAAAGACGAGAATATTTTGAGTTGGAGACCTAGTTCTCTATAGAACCTTCCAGAATACCAAGGAACTTGGCTCAGGAACCTTGGGACCAAACTGGGAAGGACCCTATGTGGTAACAAGCAAAAGTCGACAAGGATCCTACCAACTTGAAGACTTGGAAGGATGACTGTTACAACATTAATAGAATGCTGAGCATCTCAAGATCTACTATGCGTAAGGTCCGACTTGGCTCGAGCTCCCTAAATCTAATTGTTTACTGTTTTTAATCTACAAACATTGGAACTATTGCAATAAAAATCTCCAAAGCCAGGACAAGTTTTGCTTGATCCATCTATGAAAAATCTACTAAGGGCTTCCTACAATATAGGGGAAGAACAACCCTCACTAATAGGCCAACCCTTCAAGAAGAGGTGAGGCCATGAACTATCACCGCTACTCAAGCCAAACAACTTGCGGTTAAAATAATACTCTAAAAATGCAGGAGTATTCGATCTACAGAAAGGTTCGACTATGAATCATAGATTCATATAAAACAACTAACGGTTCACCTCGGCACAGGATGCTGACGTGCCGATCACAAATCTATTAATCCGATCAAAGTGACTAACACAATAAACAAAAAGTTCCATTTCATTAAAAATGATATGGGACAGTACATTGTAGAAAGTCAAAAAATTACAATGAGAAGGAAAGAGGAGAAAATGATGGTGTCGTGGGGGGTGGCACGGAGGGCGAGTCCTTTGGAGGCACCTTGGGATCTGAGTTAACCTCCTCGTAAGTCGAAAGGTCAAGCTTAGGATGGGCCTTCTTTATATCGTCAAGGCACTTCTCATACCTGGTGCCATACAGGGTGTCCATATCCTCCCTTTATTCCTTAGAATACTTAAACTCCTCCACAACGGCCACCTGGGCTAAAGCGATAGCTTCCTAGGCCTCTTTGATCTTTATGTCGTAAGAGTGCTTTAACCTAGCTAAGTCTGACTTCCACCGAGCTCCCCTCTCCAAAGCCTCGGAGAGCAGCTTCTTCGAAGCCTCTAGCTCAATTGTCGAACTTTTCGCATGAGTCTTCAGGTCGGGCTGAAAGTGCTCGGCTTTAACGCTAGACTATGAGGCCATGGTTCGAAGTTGCTCAACTTTAACCCCCTTTCGCACCAATTCAGACTCTGCCTCCTTGACTTTCGTCTGAAGGCGTGCCAGCTCCTGATGCACGTTGAGCAAGGAAGAAGCGTACTATAAAAAAGGAAGAGAGGAGGGATAAAGAAAAGACCAAAGAAGGAATGAAATGAGAAGTCATCTTAAAGAAGATAATTCAACATTGAAGAAGAGCTTCACCAATGGGCCGATGACTCCATCTGGCGGCATATCCATTAAACGGGCAAACTCGGCAACAGGGGCATGCTGATCTACCCAGGGTAAAGGCTCTCTAGTGTGGCTCGAGCTGACTTAGGAGACCTCTGACCCCCTCCACCTTGGCCACTAGAGGAGCCCCCCACTTGATGTACATGAAGCTCAGAAAATGCCCCTGTAACTACCTGAGCCTCAGTCGAACTAGCCTCAGCGAGCGGAGCTGACTTGCCAAGCTCTTCCGCCACCTCTAGAACAGCAGTGGCGGGAGCCGAGCTTGGCATGTCCTCCACCTCCTGATCCAAAGAGGACGGAGGCCCGACCTTCTCCTTACTTTTGAAGGTTGGCTTCTTCTTCTTCTTCTTCTTTTGAGCTAGCTCGACAGGAGGCGGTGCCTTGCATTTCAATGGCCTCGCCTCCAACATATCTGCACAATTATGATGGTTAGAAGAAAATTCACGAAATACGCTAAGTCACAAAACATGCAAAAATGGTACCTATCAAGGCGGAGTTAAGACCTGATTTAAACAGGAGCTCGGGCAAGAGAAGCTCCCTCCAAGATCTCAAATCGACCTCCACTAACCTGCTCTAGCTATTTGAGCGAGACCCTCTAGACCCAACACCATGGGGTACATGGGAAGAACTATAAAAAAAGAACACAAATTATAAGAAGAATGACGACCGAGTGAAACGAAAAGAAGATGGAAGGGAAAATCCAAGTTCGGATATACCGACCTTGCTCAGTGAAGGAGGTCAGGAGCCACAAACATAGCCCGACTATACCTGGAGTCTCTGAAAAGGCCAAGCTATAAACCACTTATTCTTCCAATTTTTGTTTGAGATCGTGACGTTAGTGATAATGGCCTTGTCGGACCCCCGCCAAGAGGAGAAATAATACTAACCCTTGTGAAGAGGGTTAGACTTCACCTGCTATAGGTAGAGAAATTCCTCCACCATCACCTCAGGCTAGTCAAGCTCGGACCAAAGGATGAATGACCCCACTAGTGCCCTTCAAGCATTCGGGATCAACTACCCTGGAGCTAACCCCAAGTACGCAAGCACCCACCTCACTATCTATTGGAGGAGAAGCCTGAGGCCGCACTAGAGGGTGACCTGGAAGATGGCCACCTCACCCTCAGGGGGTGCATTAAGAAGCTCACCTAGTGAGGGAGCTCGATGCACCATAGAGTCTGAAATATTGTACCCCGAAATTATCCACACCAGGTTAGCCTCCATCAACACAGATTTAACCTTCCTTTTATCTTCCTCCTCTGATGAGGACCCTACGAATCCCGCCTCTGCCTCCTTCGGACGTTCCTCCAAGGATTGTTTGACTACCCACAATACATGGGATGCTTGAAATCCCTGTCGCTAATCAACATCGGTGGTGATGGCAGGTTCGACATGGGGCATAAATTATCTGTCCCACCATCACAGTTTAAGATCCCCTCCCCTGTGCCTGAGGTTTCCGGCATGACCGTGGGCCCAAAGATACCGAAAAACCTGCTGAAAGAAAAGGAAAGAAAATGGAAGGGAGGGGAGAGAAGAAATGAAACTCACCGAAAGAAAATACCGCCTAGGACAGTCATCAGAAATCATCTGATGCCAAGGAGAAAGAATTACATGGGAGTGGGAAGAGGCAAGTAACCCTGCTCGACATTGGGCACCCCTTTTTATATTGGGGCCACACATGTACGAGCATTCAATGCTCTCAATCAACGCGCAGCCGAGAACAGCTCCTCAGCTCTCATGTTTTAACATGTGGCACACTCCCACTCACCGCACGACTCCACGACCGAGGTCAGGCCACGTGTCGTTGCCTCATTTTTTTAGAGTCGAAAAGGTGCCTTGACAGCCCATGTGACCTCGATTCATGGCATGCCACCTTGAGGGTGTCGTACTATGATTAATAATACACCTTGATACTTGTGCCTAACCGCCTTTCTTAGTAGTTAATGGAAGAATGACTCAATGACATGAACACATTATGATCCGACCTAGCAAAAACCAATCTGCATGTCGAGCCCATTGCATGAACTCAAAAGTACGGGGACTTACAGTTATAGGGAAAATAGGTTGACTAATGATTAAAGGTTATGTCGGACCCTTGCACACCTCCTTAGGTTAGACACCACAGCGGGTTCGATCCCATACTCAAAACCCGAGCTCGGAGTAAGATCAAGTTCAACATCTTGTCACCATATTGAGACATCTTCTGATCTGCCCAAGCACCTAAAAAAGCATTCCAAGATCCCCAAAGTTCTTTAGGGACATCCTGCTGTAAGTGCTATGGTTTCCTGCTCCTTTAGTTGTCAAATTTTGTGGTGCCAAAAACAAAATCTGTTTCTTGTGTAGATGTTGATTTATATGTTCAAGACACTGCGTCATAATGCTTCAAGTTAAGAACGGTGATCTACTTCAAGAAATGCAAGATCAAATACTTTGTCCACTTTTGTAAGCTTCAATGTTTAGAGTTTTTAAAGCTAGATCGAAAAGAGAGTGCTTGTTCAAGACTCAAGATAATGTTTAACTCAAGATCAAGTACAACTCAAGAACGACAAATCCAAGCTTTAGAAGATTTCAAGTTCAAGCTACATCATGTAGAGATCTTAAAGCTTCATAATCTTCAAAGGTCAACCATCATCTGAAGAAATGAAGATTCAATGTCCATACTTCACATTTAAGGTATGAATGACTTTAACTTGACCTTAGGGTAGGTCATTTTGTATACATAAGTCAATTGAATCATTTTATAAGTGTTTGGTCTATTCTAAGACTAGTCCTGGACCTTGTTCGACTAGTCCTAAAACTACCTTGACCAGTTCAAGAAATTCCAAGATCAGTCCTAAGTTTATTGCAAAATTTTAAAATTTTTTGGTTGATCTACGACCAGTCCTGGTCATGTGAACAGTGCACAAGTCGTCCTATGACCAGTCCAAGATCCACGACTCAAACTACACCGAACAAACTTGGTGCTTACGACCAGTCGTAGGGTGGTCACGACTAGTCATGGAGGGCTCACGACCAGTCGTGGACACCGTACGATCAGTCGTGGAACAGTTTTATCCGATTGCGCTCAAATTTTTAAAATGCAGTTCGTCCTACGACCAGTCGTAGTGTCCACAGGACCAATCATAAATGCGATTTCTACA
Source organism: Magnolia sinica (assembly GCF_029962835.1). Classification (NCBI taxonomy): domain Eukaryota; kingdom Viridiplantae; phylum Streptophyta; class Magnoliopsida; order Magnoliales; family Magnoliaceae; genus Magnolia; species Magnolia sinica. Next base: position 32,269,400 of record NC_080575.1, read on the forward strand.
ACTATAAATAGAACACAAATTTTAGAGTTTTATATCGAATAGAAGTAAAATCAAAGCATCACTCTGAGAGATAAGTTTGTGTTCTTTTTAAGCTACTTTGTGCATATTTAATATTCTCTTTTGTTAGCTTTTCTTTTTTGATTTTGTTTCTGCATTCCGATTTGATTTGAAAGAGGAATTGGGATATTCCACTTCTTGGAATCAAAATCAAATAGAGCTAGCCCAACTTGATTTAATTTAAAATCAATTTGAACTTGAACCATTTCAAAGTGAGTATTGGACATTGAACTTCTATATTCGAACTTGTACTTCAATTGGTTCTTCCGGATTACTACAAAAGGAGAAATCTGGGTATTTTACATTTGTGTAAATTTCCTTTATTTTGGTTTCTTTTGAGATTAAGCCACAAAAATCTCATTGTGTTAGTTATCTGAGGAGAGCCAGAAAACTCAGAAAGTGGGGTTTTTGAATTGTGTAAGCCCATTTGAAAGACACAATTGTGAAGGTTTTAGGTGAACCTGAGAAACCTATTTTCATAGTGAACGCTAATATCCCCTGTGTGAGGATATTAGGAGTGGAGTAGCAAGCTGTGTGGCTGTTGTTTAACAGTTGGTGTACAGACAGGTGAACCGCTATAATTCTTTGTGTCTTGTGATTTGAATGTTTGTTTAATTTCTATTTCTTTTATCATTCAAATTTGTGGGATGTATGTGTGGATGTGAATGTTGTAATATTTACATTTCAAGTATTATGGGGAATGTTGTAATAGTTTAGAATTTATTCTTTGTTATTTCCTTTATTTCCTTTCAGTTTGAGTTTTTGATATTCAAATTGTTCTAGTAAGGTTGTCCTATCATAAACCCTTGGTTTTTATGGTGCATGGTTGTCCTTAGAATAACATTGGTATCAATCTCTCTATTTGAGATTGCTTTACATTTCTGTATTATGATTTGTTTAAAGTGCTATCTTTCCTTAATTCATTTAAATTCCGCTGTTAAAGTTTTAATTTGGCATAGTCCTATTCACCCACCGCCCCCCTCTAGGACATATAGCTAGGCCTTTTCACCCGCCCCGCTACCCGACTAAGGAGACAGGTTGGCATAGTGCAAGTCGACAAGACTTAGGTCTGTACGACACTCCCAGGTTAGTTTGGCTACGACCAGCTCGATCCCCCATTGCGCATCTCCAATGATCTCCGATAATCAGATCGAGCCCAAGAGAAATTCGTCTGGGATCTTCTCTAAGGGTCTTAGAGGATATCTGCGATACGCTCAAACCCTAAAGATCTTCGCTGAGGATCTCGGAAGATCCTCCTACTAATTCAGGATCTGAATGCACCTCCAACACGTATCTACTAAATAAGGAAATTCCATTTATGCCACTGCCTCTCCTAAAATCTATAAATAAGGTACCTCTAATGGTGAAAGGTACTCATAATCTCTAGCCCTAAACCTTCAACCTCAACTAGACCTAGATTCCTGACTTAGGCATCGGAGGGTCCTCGACACGAGCCAAGGTCTACCTTATCTATTCTTTGTGCAGGTTCGCGAGCCTAGGGAGGGCTAACCAAATTTCTACATCAACAAGCCCCACACATCGAATGACACCTTTGTGCCACAACTCTCAATTTCAGTTGGTTTGCACTGAACAATGACATCATCAGGTTCCAATGATAAAGTAGAAAACCAACAGATGGGCTTTACACCCACTCATAGAAACCTCTGCGCCACATTATTGCTAAGGCAAGTGTAGGGTTTTAAAGGTGCCCAAAAAATTAGGCCTACTAGCATACAAATACCCCCACACTCATTTCAAAAAAAGAGATAGAAATAGATATACTTAGAGAAAGAGAGAAATAAAGAGATAAGCACAAGAATGAATAAAGACCTGGACTCTTGAAACTTCAGATGTAGAGGCTCTCAAGGTAAGCCACAATTGTCTAAACGGTTTATCCCTTTCATTTATAGGATCGTCCTCCATACATTAGGGACCTCAACAAATAAAAGGGCCTTACACCATGTAGTAAGGCCCTCCAAACATAGGTTCCGACACCTTACACCGAACACTATTAGACAGAGCGCAGAATATATAACAACATTTGTGCCCCATACACATTCTTTTATCCTACCATTGGGTTTCATCCTATTGTTATAATATGAACCCCAAGTTGAATAGGTTTTGTATTATGTTAAATGGACAAATTACCTAAGTAGAATAAGTAACAGAAGAGGCCAAGCCCACTATAGAAGCCTAATAAGTTGCATACGTATTATACACTAATTAAAACTTTATAAATAAATAAAGAGACTAGGGTTTTAAAGACAACCCTCTCCTCTCTCTTTCTCCACTTAGTTCCTCCTCCTCCTCTCTCTCTCTCCTTTAAATCTACTTACTCATTATCATTTAATATGGTACCAGAGCACCATTATTATTGACCATATCTTCATCCCTTATTACCGTTGCTATGACCAAACACACTAGATCTTCAGTGAAACCCTTCTCCTTTATTACTAATCTAAGTGAGTAGGATTCTCTCCTCTCTTTTCCGCTAAATCACTTGGGTTCGATGACATTTTTCTAATGATGAATATTAACTTGATTTTAGATCATATGTATAGATATGCTCCGAAATCACTTTTATTGTGATTCATAAAATATTTTCATAGCATTGCCACATCTACAAAAGGGACAAAGGAGCATACTTGAAAGGCTATCTGATGTAGAGCAGGTTGTAAACACTTTTATGGCGAAGATGGACCAGAGAAGGCCTGATTGAAGGCGAAAATGATCTGGATAGTTAAAACCTTAAATAGTCATATCTTGCAAATTAGGATGAGTTTTTCAATGTATTATATATGATTTTGAGGTAGGAGAAGCTCCTTTAGCCAACCAACCACTCTACACTAGGTTTCCAATGTTAGATTTTCGAGATTCCATCAGATCGATGGTCGAAACTCCCTTTTACTTTTGTTTTTACTATAAATAGTAAGTTTTAGTTCGAGTATAACTTTTGATCCTTTGAGTTGTAGGAGTCGTGCCCAACATGAAAAGGACATAAAAGAATTAGGAGAGTAATGTGGTTCGAACAAATTGGACACTATTTTGTGGCAAAAAACCATGAAGTCTAGTAAGTCATGTTTTAGGGAGTTTGAGTCTAAAACTTCTTCCTTGGTTTGAGCTCATTATTTAAAGAATTGTAATTTTATTTTTTTATATATAATTAATCAATTTATTTCAAATTTATTAGAAATTATTTCTACTTTTATCCCTCGTGGATTAGAGGAAGCTCCATGAGGAGTCTAGAGAGCTCTATGGATTAGAAGTAGATATCCCCAATGATTGACCTCATCACATCCCTCCTTGCGTCAATTGGTATCAGAGCGAGGACTCCCCTTGGGCCGATAACAACTAATGATGGAATGTACCAAAATCCCATGGACGATAATTTAGGGATTCATTATCTATTGGGAAGAATGTGAGCTTTCTACGAGTAAAGTCACTTGACCATTTAAGGGTTGTAGGCAACCCAAGGCGATGCTCAGTCGCCTGTGTTCGTTGCATGACACAACTTCTATTTTCATAGAGTACTTGCGGAGGTGAATCGTAGGGCTACCCTAGATGAGTTGAGCTCCAGCTACAAGGATGTCGGTGGCCGGTCCATGAAGATGATCAACCAGATCTTTCTGAAAGAGGTTACCGAGGTAAGGCCAAACTTCCTAGTTTTAATGACTTGTTGTGTATATAAGACTTCCTCGATTGGTTAGTCGAAGTAGATCAATATTTTGATTACATGGACGTGCCTGAACATAAGAAAGTGAAATTAGTTGTGTTTAAATTAAAATCAGGTGCTTCTGCATGGTGGGAGCAATTACAACTCTCACATGCCTGAAAGAACCAGGTGCCCATCTGATCATGACCGCGGATGAGACGCCTTCTTTGATCATGATTCATATCCAGTAATTACGAGCATGTATTGTTCCAGCAATACTAAAATTATCAACAAGGGAATCGAACTTTCACAAATTACACAAAAGATTTCCAGAGGTTGGCAACACGGAATGATTTGTCGAAAACTGAATTGTAGAAAGTAACATGGTTCATAAGAGGTTTATGACTGACAATTCAGGATCAAGTTCATATGCACCCAATCGAGACCATAGATGAAGCGGTTCAGTTGGCAGGTAGGGTAGAAACGCAGTTTGAAAGAGTCCCTACTCAAACTTATCCTTCGACTCGGCCCCCCATAACAAGTTTCACATAGGATTCAGTGCTGGCCAAAGGAAAAGAACCAGTAGGAGGGCGTCCTCAACCTCCTACAACTGCAAATCATGACATGATGAGCGGTCCATCTAAGCCTCAATGTATAATATGAAAGTGCCCTGGCTTGTCAATTAATGTGACAAGTGAGTCATAGAATCTAGTGAGCCCCACATGAAGACTACAAGCTAAAGACTCAACAAAATGGATGTGTTTAAAAGTCTCCGAAGGTAAATGAAAACCTCACATCCCATGACCAAAACATCTCAAGTAAAAATTTCCTTTAAAAAGCTCTAATCTATCCCAAAACGATCCAGGAAAACATCTTTGGCAGATTAGAAAATGGAAAACATATTCAAAAGAACAAATAAAAAATGTACAAGGTTTTTCTGCAACTATCGATGACATTGAACATTGATTCTATGACATAGAAACTCAAGTTTCGATGACATCGAGCTCTATTAGATGACATCAAAAATGTGCCCAAATATGTCTAATAACCATTTGACATATCTTTATGATTATTTAATGTAATCAAGCTCCAATCGATGTCATCGAAATTTAAACTTCGATGACGTTGAGGAAGGCTTGATGACATCAAAATAAAGGCACAAAATGTCTAACAAGCTCAATAGGAAAATCATGATTTATTCGATGAAATCAAGTTGCATTTGATGATATTAAATTTCAAACATCGATGATATTGAAAGAAGTTCAATGACATCAAAATTGGAACCAATCTATTTAGAGAGTTTATGAAGAAAATTGGGAATTATTCAATGTCATCGAAATTCAAACTTCCATGACATCTATGTAGTCTCAATGACATGGAATATTGAATCTCATAACTCTCCAAGAAAACCTCAAATTGTTTTGACAGAAAATCTCGATGACATCGGAGTTAGTTTAAGTCATCGAAGGAAACTTATCGAACGACCTTTGATGACACGAAAGCAGAAAGCTTTCCGCCCATTTTTTTTACCATTTGAACTTTATTACCTATTTATTGAGGGCTGCTTCTTAGGTTTCAGACAGAAAAAATAAAAGAGATTTAAGATAGTTATTGCGATATTTGATCTACCCTTCATCTTAAATCCTTTTTCTCATAGAAGTTCATACTTCAATCCCCTCTTAAATGCAATCATTGTTAAATCAATGGATTGGATTAAAGAATGAACTCTACCATTCAAGGATCTTTTAGCAACACTCTTAATGGTACATTATTAAGCTGAAATCATTTGAATGGTTAATATTGTAGAATCTCTCCATCACTTAATAACCAACATTTAATAGAGAAGATTCCGTAGAATACCTTGACCCAACACCAATGACTTGCATAGGAAGCATCTACAGTTGTTGTGGATCAAGAAAGCTAAAGACCCTACACCAACAAGGAAGATCATCTCCAGTATATGCTAACAACGGGGCTCATCTACTTATAAGTAAGTCATTAGAGTCCAGTGACCCTGAATATCTTTCCTTGTTTAGGACTGGTATTTAGTAGTTAACATACTAAGACCTTCATAGGCTTCCAACGGGAGAATACATTGAGTCCTTGTATAGGAAATTGTTGCCTTGTGTAGGCATTGATAGCCTTATGTAGGCTCCTGGTTATGTCCTTGTGTAAGACGTGTTTCCCTTGTGTAGGCTTTTAAGGTTGTCTTGTGTAGACTCCTTAGGTAACCTTATGTAGGTGGTGAACGTTAATGGTTAACCTGATTTAAAACCATTTGATAGTGAAATCCAGTACACTCCAAGGGGAAGTGCGTCAGTCGGGAGTGGAGTAGGCACATAATTGAACCACTATATATTGTTGTGTTTGTGTTGATTATTTATGCTCATATGTAATGATTAATTGAATGTTTAAATTATGCACAATACATATTTGATATGATGTGGTAGTTAGATTTTCACTATCTAAGATGATTTCATGATAACCCTACTTGACACGTGTTAAAATTGGTAGAAATTTTAATTAAGAAGGGTTAAACTTTTAAAAGTCCTATTCATCCCCTCTAGGACATTTTGTCATATATCTATACTTTGGTAACAACGGTCCTACCGTAATTTCTATTAGTATCAGAGCTAGGTTCCTCTTAAAGGGTTTAACAACCTAGAGGGAGATCCTAACTGAAGTTGGATTTACGTCCAGAGGAGAGGAAAAGGTCATGGCCTACAATAATATTGTCATTCCAAATATGATTGATAGCAAGAAGATAGATGAGTAAGAAATCAATAAGGCACTCATCTTAGATGAAGAAGAAGAAGAAAATATACGTGATGCATATGATTAACTCTATACTTATAGCATCAATGTCCTTAAAAAGCTTGGCATTTTTGAAAATAAAAACAAGCAATTGCAAAAATATCTTGATAAAGCATTAACCATAAATACTCATTTGATCAATGATGTTCAACAATATCATGTCAATAATTACAAGCTTGAGAGGACTGCAACATGTCATGTTTTAGAAATTAAAAATTGAACAAACAAATAAATCACTTAGAATATGAAAATGACAAACTGAAATCAGAAAACTCACATCTAAACTTTGAAAATCATAATCTAAAAATAGATGTGAAGAAATCCAAATATTCGGTTGAACGTATTCATAAGCTATCCTATAGTAATGAAAAACTAGAAAAACTTCTAGGAATGGGAAGAAACATTAGGGATAAGAGAGGCCTAGGTTATGAATCATACAAATCAAGCCATTCTCTTGCCTCTCCTGTGACTAATAAATTTGTTGCCTCAGGAAGCAATACAAGAAACACTCCTACTTGTCATGCGTGTGGAGATCTGGGTCATTATAGATTTGAATGTTTAACCCTTGGTAAGTCGCACTTCACTTATGGGTTGAACCATATCAGAAAATTTAAAACAACTAGAAAAATAGTGCAAAAATCAAAGAGTCCTTCAAAGAACACATCAAAAGAAGGAAGACAATATCCCACTCCACCTAAATTTACTAAAAGGATGGAGGAGTTGCTAAATCAGGTAACTCAAATGAATCAGAAGGCCAAAGAATTGATGAAACAAGGAAATCTAGCTCAATTACCTACACAATCCAAAGCACCCATTGTTTATCAACCTCAAGGAGAAAATCAAAAGAAAACATCATCTCCAAAGAAGATGATAACCAAATGGGTGATAAAAACTAAGAACAACTGTCTTGTAATCCATATCGCACTCAAAGCAGGCAATAGTACAAAGTGGTATCTTGATAGCGGTTGCTCCAGACATATGACAGGTGACCTAACTCAATTTTGTGATTATTCAAAATTTAACGGTAGGTCAGTCACATTTGGTGATGGAAACTCCATTAAGATAGTAGGACGGGGGACGATAGTTGGGCGTGGGTTGCCTAAGATTGAGGATGTTCTTTACGAAGAAGGATTAAAACACAATCTTTTAAGAATTTCTTAGATCTGAGACAAAGAACACTCAGTTACATTCTCTAAAAATATGTGCAAGATCTCAGACCATGTAGGTAAACTAATTAGGAAAGGTCTTCACACAAGTGATAACTACTATGTGATTGAAAGATATAGAGATTATGTCTCATCCACAAAATGCCATTTGGCTCGAGATAATGAATCTAAACTGTGGCACCAAAGACTTGGACATGTACACTATCAAAACTTGGCCAAGTTATGCTTACATTCCAACGGAACTCAGATTTCGTGAGATAAAATCTTTGAAAACTTTGGCTAGCCCAAACACAAGTTCAACTGGCCAAACACTAGGTTCGGCTAGTGGAGCAAGAGGTTCGTCTGACCTATTTGGCCTAAAATCCTATTTCTGTTCCATAGCTGAAAACTTGACCGAACCCACCTTGGGCTTGCCAAACCTACCGCAAAAAGATCTTTTCAGATCTATCTTTTTGACCGAATATTGTAAGGTTGGCCCAAATAGTTAGGCTGGCTGAACCAAGCATCGGGTTGGCCTAAATTGAGTGTATTTAACATGAAATATGATAATAAATATGCATGAGTGAAATACATATACCATATGGTCAAATTAGGTTTATATCATTTGAAGGTTGACTCATACGAAGTGTTTTAAACTTTGAACCATGAATGACCTTTCATTGAGATGTTGAGTCTTCTTTCCAGATGCTTAATTGAGATGATAACTTGTCTTCAATCAAGCTTACAATCTTAACTAGACTATGAAATATGATCAACTATAATGTGCTTTAAGTAGAAGCACTTACATCGTACAACTCTCTCATTTCCTAGTCTCATTTGCAAGTTGTCTAAGTTTATGAGGCTACCTCCTACATATGACCCCGTGCATCCTACTATTTGGTTCTGTTAGGAAACCATACTAAGTTTTAATGTGACTACAAATGTGTATCAAGCCAACCATGAACATTGTGAGGACATAAGCTGTCACGCCCGAAACTCAGAAACCGGGCTCACAAAATTTTCAAACACCGAATCCGGTGCCGATAGCCTCCGTAGTAGCCCATTCTCGGCTCCCAGTGCCTATACACCAGGTTCTGATCTTGGGATCCTATAAGGAGGATTTTTCAATATACATTTATCTCGTAAGAAGCATAACAACAAGTATACCCAAATCACAAAGGCAACATCATCATCACATTCCACTAATATAAACATTTGAATACAATGCTAAAAGGGGAATACATATGTCAAAATCAAAGTTCTAGGAGTCAACTGCACGCTCCACGCTCAATGCTACTCCAACCTAACGCCACCTGCACGCATTTATCGTTTATAAGCTTATAGAAAGCTTAGAGGGTGGTGAAAGTGTCTGCACAAGGTAAGTGTCGAGTATGCAATACAATGCCATAAATCATATAATATCAGAATAAACAGAAATACTGATAAGTTCATGAATCATACGATATCAGAGTAAGCATAAATATACTGGTAAGTCCATGAGTGCCATCAGTCGTACCAAGGCTATGTGATGCAAGGCGTGAATGCTAACGGCCATATCAATGCAGAAATATGGCAACTCAAAATACCATATGCCACGGATGCAATGCAATATACAGTACAAATGAAATGACCAAGCTGGAGTGAAGTCGGGATGATAGTACGTAGTATCGCGGGCTATGAGGTCCATCACAAGGGACTTCTATCGAAACCACTCCCATACCTAAATTTGGATAGCCAAACTCAATGTAGACTCCTGATCTTAGATTAGTCACACACCCTAACTAAAATCTTTGCCATTACGAAGGTACATAATAATTAGTTGCCCACCACCCGCCCAAGTGGATAGTGAATGAATGAGTATGCACCTCCTGCTTAATAAGTCCACGTATCAGTATTGTACATCTCTGGGATCATCACTGGGGTCTAATACACTCCAAACCAGATTGCCATCTCATCGCCCCCAACTAGGTGAGTGGAAGAGACTTCACTACCGCCTAGCCAGTAGTCAGCCAATACCTACCCGGCACATCGATAGCCGACCCATTTATGAGCTGGTCAAACTCAACTTAGTTTTGTCCACTACGAATCTGGCGGATAAGGCCACACCCCCTTCCAACCAACCATGACACGGTGGGAGATGTGGTCTACTGGTATTTGGCACTCGGACGCTCATGTATCCACTCAGTCTAGACGTTGGAGTGTCCTCTGGTACCAAGAGAGTTTAGAAATTTTCACCCAGGGCCATCTATGACGGCGTTAGTAACAGATTACCGGTGTCCCATCTGGCCATCCATGACATGACTATGGAGGCTACGGCCCTGATGTCGCTAAGGCATACAGTAATCACAACACATAATGCAAGATGCATGAATCATACAATCTAGTCATGCATCAAACCTGCGCATACCGTGCGCTTATGTGGGATAACTCAGCCTATCAGGGAGTTCCATAGACCGCTTGCACTATGGCATACGCAATGGCGAATCACATCTTATAACAAACATGCAGATGATGCGTATAGGCATGTAGCATGGTGCTATGCTGTCACAAACTCATGATCAGCAGCAGTAGCCGGTATCGATAATCGACATCGATAATCGGCCCTGATGCAAGGCGGGGTCTATAGATGGATGGCCGATGATGGATCAAGCAATATCAATGCGGCCCAATCATTTGGGTTATCCCACAAGAGAATGATGAGAATGAGCCTAACAAGGCCTAAGGGAAGGTCACAATGTGGACGTTCAACCATCATTGCCCATTAATGTGGACCTTTAACCAACATTGCTCCTAAGGAGTAGCCCACATAGGGTCGAATGTATAGTGGGCCCACGGCCTCATATATCCATCACATTGGGCCTCACTCAAACGGGTCGCAATACATCACGTTGGGCCTCCACAAATACAACAAATTGAGCCTCTTACAAGGGCCTCATTTATCACATTGGGGTTAAATCAAATGAACCCCAAGTACATCATATAGGGTCTCACCAAATAGGCCCCAAATACATCAAATGAGCCGAATCAAATAGGCTGCATCAAATGGGTCGAATTAAGTGAGTCATACTACTACACCATTCATCTATTTTTATTTTTAGAGATCATTTTAGAGCATTATAAAAAATGAATCATATCAAAAGGATCATCTGGACCATACCATAAATAACAGTGGTGATAATGATTTCCACTGTTAAAACTCCATTAGGCCCACCATAATATTTATTTTCCATCCAGTCTATTCATAAGGTCATAAAGACTTGAATATAGAGGATAAACAAATATCATATTGGTCCAAAACTTCTGTAACCCAAAGGGTTTCCAATAGTGGGCATTTAAACCCACTGTTTCTGCAGTGTGGTCCACTTGATACTAGATTTGTCTTATTTTTAGTCTCAGGCTGTAAGACGAGCTTACCAATTGGATGGACGGTTTGGATGTAACACATGCATCTACGGGCCCCATAGAGATGGACGACATAGATAAGGCACATACCTCATGGTGGGGTCCACACGTGTGGCCCACCAAATGAAATGGACGGATGAAGTGGATTACACATACATCACAGTGACCCCCTGCTATTGCTACACGTACAATAGCTGCTGGCAGCGGTTGTAGGCCCACCATCCACCGAACGGATGGTGTGGATATAAGATACTTACATCAAGGTGGGTCCCACATGGGGACCACCAGATATATATGCATCAATATATATATATATATATATAAACATCAAACGCCACACCCAGCCCTGGACGTCCATTGATGGACGGTCTGCACATGACATCCATTGATGGACGATCTCGATGACCCATGCATGTCAGGTGGGTCCCACATAGGGACGACTCATCTGAGAGTGGAATCTGTCCAGGTGGGCCCGTTATGGGTGGAATGGATAAGAGATATACATCACAATAGTCCTCCTGCTGGACAGATTCCTACCCTGTTGGATCTATCCGAGCCTCACGGTCAGGCCGATCTAAAGATGGACTATATGGATACAATACACATGCATCAAGGTGAGGTCCGCATAGATGGACGGTAGGGATATAATACACACACATGATGGGGCCCACCATACCTAGTAATGTTAATATAATAGCTATATAGCTGTTGTAGGTACACCGGCCCATTTGCTTTCCCACATCAAGATAAGCCTCATGTGTAGGGTGGGTCTCATGTTCGACCAAATGGGCAGATGGTCTGAATTTCTGGACACATCAGGTGGGCCACACATCACTACAAAAGAGAGAGAGAGAGAGAGGGAGAGAGAGAGAGAGAGACATGAGAAGCGGAGGGATCCCGCCACTATGGGTCCCTCTATGAACAATGCATACATCAAGATGGGTCTCACCATAGTGGGCCCTCTAATCAACAAAATCACACAAAAATCACCCACCATTGATCTCCTCTTTCTTCTTCCGCCTATAGCCTCTAGATCTCCAAGGGAACGATTTCAACGGTCAAGATGATCTTTCGATGGTGGAGATAGGAGGTAGGAAGTGGGCCACACAAAGCTCTCTCATGGAGCTTGGACGTTGGAGTTGCTTGGGAAAAAATGAGAGAGAGATGAGAGAGAGAGTGGTTGTAAGAGAGAGAGGTATGGGTGATGGATGGGGTGAGTGATTGGTGAGTGATGGGTGAACTTGGTTGTAAGAGAAAGTTGACATTGGGGTTTCTTAGGGATGGGGTGTTGTACTAACATGATTGGATGGAGTACTAGACATTTGATGTGATTGATGGGACATTCTTTTGGGTTTAAAAAATGTGCAATATTTTTCTTGAACTGAATGCAAGCCCACATCTCCTAGCTCAGGTATCGCCTCAGCGCGCGAGACGCGACATCGGAACCGCGGCGATGGTGCGGTCTCTAGGGTAGAAGTTTCGAGTCGAGCTGACTTAGATCGATAGGATGCAACTCAAGGTCATATGTAAATACCGATCTATGCATTATGAGTCACCAAAATTTGACCCGGAGAACTACAGAAGCCTACGGAACGGTACGGGCTAGGATACGGGTCTCACATAAGCAAAGAACATGCTCAGAACACTCCCATGCCAACTGCTTGAGATTCTTGTCGCACCCCTGTACCTGCACAAAGCCTAGACTTGGTAAATACCCACAAGTTTCTTCATCAAAATGATCTCATTCAGTATCTCCTTGATGGTCAATCCAACGTTGAAGAGCGAGTCTGATAATGCAAGAACTGACTCTCCGGTATTGAACAGAGGCTCAATTTGGTATACCATAGCCTAGAACACATCACAGAGCTGCTTCTAAGTCGTCACGATACCGTTCCTGCACCATAGTGTGCTTTTCTTCATTGCATATCTCTATTGATATGTTGAGCTTGGGCATATATATCTTTTTTCTTATCGTAGCTGGTATGAGTATGCGATGACAGATATTTTCTGGATTTTTTTTAATGTCATTATCCCTAGTTAGGACATGTCTTGTGGATGTTATTGCCCATGCTTGGGGCACATACTTGTGGATGATTGAGCCTATAAGGGTTTCTGGCTTATGTTGCCACTCATGCTTGTGGTAGCTTCTTCTATGGTTTGAATGATGATATCTTTATATGGCATATGTGTTGTGTAAATTCATAGACTTGTTGCTAGGGAGTCCAAGTTTTACATCAAGTTGATTATGCTTGTATGCTAAATGCTAAAATTATCTGCTTGCATGATTAAAAGCAATAGGAGGTTAAAGGGGTAGCAAATGCCACACACACACATATCTATTGTAACCTAAATTGGACCCTCTATAGGCTTGGAAGCCTTAGAGTTTCTTTTATGTTTCATATCATGACTTCTTCTTTTTTTCTTATACCTTTCAGATATGATTTCAATATACTATATTCTCCAACTTTAGTTATGTAACCTGACATTGATCTTTACTAACTGAACCTTTGTCAGTGACTAACAAAAAGGGAGAGAAACATATCCCACCATTATGTTTCGATGTTTACAATAGTGGTGATATAGGATTATAGGGGGAGCAACCAACAAAGTTTTGAATTATTTTCACTTTAGGATGAAATATTGTAAAATTATGTAATATTGTTGTACACACAATTTAGTTAGTTGCTCTAGGTGTTTTGTCACATAATTGACAAATGGGGAGATTGAAAATGCCCTGGTTTGTCAATTAACGTGACAAGTAAGTCATAAAGTCTAGTGAGCCCCACATGAATACTATAAGCTAAAGACTCAACAAAATGGATGTGTTCAAAGGTATCCAAAGGTAAATGAAAACCTCACATCCCATGACCAAAATACCTCAAGTAAAAATCCCTTTTAAAAAGCTCTAATCTATCCCAAAACCATCCAGAAAAACATCTTTGGTAGATTAAAAAATGGAAAACATAGTTGTAAGAATAGATGAAAATGTACAAGATTTTTTTGCAACCATCGATGACATCAAACATTGATTTGATGCCATCGAAAATGTGCCCAAATATGTCTAGCAACCATTCTACATATCTCTGGAATTATTCGATGTCATCGAAATTCACACTTTGATGACATCAAAGAAGGCTCAATGACATCTAAATATAGGCACAAAATATCTAGCAAGCTCAGTAGGAAAATCATGATTTATTCAATGAAATCGAATCGCATTCGATGACATCGAATTTGAAACATTGATGACATCAAAAGAGGTTCAATGACATCAAAATTGGAACCAATATGTCCGGAGAGTTAATGAAGAAAATCAGGAATTATTCGATATCATCGAACTCCATTTGATGTCATCGAAATTCAAACTTTGATGACATCGAGTCTCGATGACATCGAATATCGAATCCCATAACTCTCCAAGAAAACCCCAAGTTCTTTCGATAGAAAATCTTGATGACATCGGAGTCAGTTTGAGTCATCATAGAGAAAAATAGAGAGATTTAATAGAGTTATTGCTATAGTTGATCTACCCTCCATCTTAAATCCCTTTTCTCATATGAGTTCATCCCTCAATCCCCTCTTAAATGCAATAATTGTTAAATCAATGGATTATATTGAAGAATAAACTCCACCATTTAAGGATCTTTCAGCAACGCTCTTAATGGTAACTTATTAAGATGAAATCCTTTGAATGGTTAATATTCTGGAATCTCTCCATCACTTAATGACTAACATTCAATAGATAAGATTTCGTAGAATACATTGACCTAACACTGATAACTTGCATAAAAAAGCATTTATAGCTATTGCAGATCAAGAAAGCTGAAGACCCTCCATCAACAAGGAAGATCTTATTCAGCATGTGCTAACAACGGGGCTCATCTACTTACAAGTAGGTCATTAAAGTCCAGTGACCTTGAAGATCTTTCCTTGTGTAGGACTGGTATTTAGTGGTTAACATACTAAGACTTTCATAGGCCTCTGGCGGGAGAATTTTTTAAGTCTTTTTGTAGGACGTTGTTGCCTTGTGTAGGCATAGGTAGCCTTGTGTAGGCTCCTAGTTATGTCCTTGTGTAGGACGTTGTTGCCTTGTGTAGGCATAGGTAGCTTTGTGTAAGCTCCTGGTTATGTCCTTGTGTAGGACGTGTTTTGCCTTGTTTAGGCTTCTAAGGTTGCCTTGTGTAGACTCCTTAGGTAACCTTGTGTAGGTTGTGAAGGTTAATGGTTAACCTGATTTAAAACCATTTTATAGTGAAATCTGGCACACTCCAAGGGGGAGTGCGTCAGCCGGGAGTGGAGTAGGCACATAACCGAACCACTATATATCGTTGTGTTTGTGATGATTATTTATGCTCATATGTATTGACTGATTGAATTTTTAAATTATGCACAATGCATGTTTAATATGATGCAATAGTTAGATTTTCACTATTTAAGATGATTTCATGATAACCCTACTTAACTCGTGTTAAAATTGGTAAAAATTTCAGTTAAGAAGGATTAAAGTTTTAAAAGTCCTATTCACCCCCCTCTAGGACATTTGGCCATATATCCATACTTCGGTAACAGCTGTCTTACTGCAATTTCATTACATCCATAACAATGGGTCTTAATAGGATTCCAAATTCTTACGGCCGACCAAGGTTGAACAATTGTTATTGATGTGGCCAACCATGCCACTTATAAAACACTTGCCCTTAATGCCCTGTAACCCACTTGGCCATTAACGAAGGGGGCACTAAAGCTAAGGTAGCAGAGGAAGGCCTTGATTTGATGAAGATGAATAAGCCGATGAAGGAGCTAGTGACGAAGAATGGTTGGCCGAGGATCATGGTAAATCCTTGGTCTTGGGGTCATTATTATAAACTTTAAGGAAGGAGGTACAAGATGAAGGTAATTGAACAATGCACTATCTCATTTTCAATTAGTAGGAATTATAAAGATCAAGTACTTTGTGATGTGGTCGACATGGAAGCATGTCATATGTCACTCGGTCGACCATGGCACTCAGACCGTGATACGACCCGCTGAGGATGAGACAATGTTTTCATCTTCGTTAACAATAGTCGAAAGATGATCATTTCCCCTATGGCACTAGAGAACCACCCTGAACCTTATAAAGTGGAGGGGAGCTTCCTCCCGACTATTAGGAATTTTGTGGATGAATCCAAGAAAACTGACGATGTGTACTCTATGACGGTAAAGGGTGATGAATCGGAGTCCTTAAACATTCCTCCAAGTTTAAGGACAATGCTAAACAAATTTAAAGAAATTTGGCCCAAAAAGTTACCCGATGGATTGCCCCCCATGTAGAGCATCTAACATCACATAGACATTGTCCTTAGGGCTAGCTTGCGCAACTGCCCTCACTATCGAATGAGTCTGAAAGAGTGTGACATACTTCAGTGGTAGGTAGATGAATTGATTCGTAAGAGTCTTTTAAGATAGAACATGAACCCATGTGTCATGGTAACTATATTAATGCGAAGAAAGATGGGAGTTGTCACATGTGTGTCGATAGCCAGGAAATTAACAAAATCACATTTAAATATCAGTTCCTTATACCATGGTTGGATGATATGATTGATATGCTAGAATGTCCCAAAGTTTTCTATGAACTCGATTTGAGGAGCGGGTACCATCAGATTCATATCTAGTCAGGTAATGAGTGAAAAATGACATTCAAGACCAAGGAAGAGTTGAATAAGTGGTTGGTCATGCCCTTTGTTCTATTGAATGCACTGAGCACTTTTATTTGTTTGATGAATCAAGTATTGAAGTCATTCATTAGCCAGTTTGTGGTAGTATATTTTGATGACATGCTGATATATAGCCAGGGTGAGATGAAGCATATGGAACATCTAAGGTGCTATAGGTCCGGCAGTTAACAAGTTGTACCTCAACTTGAAGAAGTGTATTTTTGTAATAGACAGCCTACTATTATTAGGATTCATTGTAACGTCCATGGGAATCTATGTGGATGATGAAAATGTATGAGCCATCAAGGAATGGACGATTCCAACAAATATTCATAAAGTGAGGAGTTCCACAGGTTGTCAACATTATATTATTGATTCATCCAAAATTTCAACACTATAGTCGCACCCATTATATATTGCATGAAAAAAGGAACGTTTCAGTGGATTGATGAGGCTGACAAGAGCTTTGTTGAAATGAAGTATCGATTGTCTACAACACCAGTCTTGGTTCTTCATAGTTTCGACAAGTTATTTGAGGTTGAGTGTGATACCTCATAAGTTAGAATAGGACGAGTCTTATCATAGGAAGGTAGGGCGATAGCCTTTTATAGCGAGAAGGTCAATGAAGCCCAAAAGAAGTGGTCAACATACGAGCTTGCATTGTACGCTTTGGTTCACATGCCGCGATATTGGCAGCATTATCTAATTCAGAGAGAGTTTGTAGTAAGCTGTAACGACCTTGAAAATTTTGTGCTAATCTTTCCTTAGTAGTTGTTTTTGGGGTAATTAGCGCTATACTCGATTGCTTGTGAAATTCGCACCAATCACTTTAAATTCGATCTGCATGACTCAAAACTTGTAGATTAGTTAGCGCTATGTTACTCTAAAATCTGGGATTCATCGCTAAATCCAGTTGTTCTGGAAAATTTTTGGAAGTTCTGGATCGGACCTGGACCGCGCGTCGGAAGTCCGATAGCGATGATCTTAGGCTGTTGCGGTCACTATGCTGGGCTTGACCATCACCTCGAAAATCAAGTCCATATGTTGTTCTGGGTCGATTTGAGTGAGTTCGGAGTGAAGAGTGTGAGAACGGAATTTTATAAGTTTTTATGAAATCTGAGTCGTGTCTCTTGCGCGATGATTTTAAGCTATCTGACCGTTGGATTCTGACCCAATTTCACCCTCTGATCAGGGAAGGTGGCCCAGGCATATCCTTGTGCTTGTGGACCTGATCGAGATTCTGTGACCGTTGAATTGTGTGTGGTCTGCCACGGCTGATCTGAAGAGCCGTTCGCTACGAAAACTCAGCCTGACCTAGATCCATGGTCGGTGAGCTTAAGTCCGACCTTTCGTGGTTATAGACCCACCGAAGTGCTTCGTTGGATCGTGAGAGTCGGCTTTTGGTTATACCCTAAGTATACCTTGACTCGGGGTTATTTTCATCAAAGTTAGGCCTATTTATAGTCCTTAAACCCTAGCTCTCTTTTCCATACGAATTTTCTCTAACCCTAGCTTGGAGAGAGAGTGGAAAAGAGAGAGAAAGTGAGAGAGAAGTTGGTGAATCATCTTGGATTCTTTCCGGTTCTTCTTCATCCTTGAACCTTCACTTTGAATCGTTATTCTGACGATTCTGAGTTCATCTTGGGGTAAGTTAACCTAACCCTAATCTGTGTTAGAGCTTAGATTAGTCTTGGTGTTGTTGTATCTCATTTCTATCCTTGTTTTAGGGTATTCTATCGCCGTTGACAAAGACAACTCGTCTAAATCAGTTCGGTGTTTCTTTTCTGGCTTAAGGTGCGGACTTTAAGTGTATAGGTTATGGTTTTCAAGGCTTTCAATGCCAGTTAATGATTTATTCTTGTTATGGATGAGATTTCACATGCCAAATGTTATGTTTATGTTGCGTTCCTGATATGCATGTGTTATATTGAGATTTGTGTATTCTGTGTATGTATAAAGTACCGTATACGTATAAAATATGCACTTGTGTTTGCCATGATTATTTGTCATGTATGTATGCTAAATGTATGTGTGATAACTCCTTGGCAAAAGGAATTGTCCAAATGCGTGTATTTCAACTCTAAGTGTTTGTAGAAATGTCTGAATGATCTAAAGTGTGATATTTCAACCTAGTATGGGTGTTGAGGAGCGATTCTCAACTCTCCCACTAGTGTGCATGTTTTCCTTCTTGCAAATTACATTCCTTGTTATTTAATTTCAAGCATTACTTATGCTTACACTTACATTAAGTTGATATTCCTCAAGTGCTTATGTACCATGATTTGAGTTGTTGTTCCATTACTGTTCTACATTCCATACAATTATCTGTTGTAGTGTAATGTGTGTGGGACTATGCATTAGTCCAAGAAATCAGTGATCTGCTTTAAGGTTGTGGCTGAGATTGCTTTCGCCACAAAGGACGTATTAGACGAACCCGAGCCGTATTAGAGTTGGCGGCAGTGGTTTGGCCACGCGGAGTGTTTGCGCACTCTATGTCGTTCAACCCAACGTGCGCTCGTGCTAGTCGAGTTCGTCAAGTAACCCGATTGTCCGATGTATGTTCACCATGTATGGACGCTACTGTTTGAATCTAGGGTACCGAACTTACCGTTGAAATCCTATTAACCATGGTACCTTGATCCGCTAAGACTCATGAGCCGGACATGGTGGTATGGGACACCGTGGTCGAGCTGTCGGCCTACGCTGGGGTGACGAGCCTCCCCGTAGTGACCAGTGAGCAACTAAACTCGTGAGCCGATTATGGTGGTATGGGACACTATATTCATGTTGTCGGCCTACATTGATTGGTGACGAGCCCTTTGTAGTGACCTCGAGCATACCTGGATACCGCAATGAGGTGACGAGCCGAACTGTGGTAATAAAGGTATGAAAAGCGTGCATTGATTGGTGACGAGCCCTTTGCTACGACCTCAAATATATGATCGTATGAGATGACTAGGATTGACGACCCTAGAATGGATCATTGTTTGGATGGTGATATGAGGAAGGTATCTTAGCTTCCCAATTCTGCTATATGAAAAGGACTAATAACAACTTGGTAATCATATCCATGCACCGCATTTGCATGTGCTTTCTAGATGTGGCGCACTTTGAGGTGGTGTCATGTGTAACGTAAGATGAAGAGCGAGGGTGTACGCGTGAGGGCACGCATCATTTTGCATACATCCTTGCATGAACAAGAACTTAGGATTTGTTTACTTGTTCCTGCTTTATCATTCTTGCTTGATTGAACTGATAACATGTTAACCTTTGCCTTATTGTTCCACTAAGTTAATCACTCACTCCCACGTTAGGCGGTGTTAAACACCCACCGGACTCTGTCTCAGTTCTAATGTTGCGAGATGTGGATGCGACTTCGAGGCGAGCGGGAGATAGTTGATGATGAGGCTGCTTTCTCTTATATGCGGTTTTCAGACGGGTTCTAGCGAGCCTTGTTATGATGCGCGGGACTCTGGAATTATTTTTGGGATTTAAATGATGTAACTTGATACTTGTAATTTTGATAGAAACACTTTCATACGACTTGGTTGGTATATGTATACTTCAGGAATTTACACTTGTACACATATATTTCTATAAGTCTTCCACTTGCTTTCTTCACTTATCCTTGGATTATATCTGTGTTTTGGCTTAATCTATTCTATGTTTTATGCACTAATACAGTCAACATACATCCATTATTAAATATGTTGCATAAGTGATGTTTTGGAACTCGGGAGCTGAGTTATGCTCGACCCCCGAATTTCAGGACGTTACAAGTTGGTATCAGAGCATGATCTGGATTAAACCGGACCTGGGTTATGGTCACACACCGCACGCTATCTTCACTTTAGTGTATTTGGGTGCGGGTCTATTGTAGATTGTGTGTTTGTGTTTCGTAGCTTCTATCGGCGAAAGTTTACTGAAAACGTTCGCCGAGATCGAGTCTGTGCTCTCTCCTAATCACACACAGTGACCGAAACCTTTCTTAGACCATCTAATTATGAGTTTAGATGGTCTATCTTCCCTTTTTTACCCTTAAATCTTCAAGAAATCTTTATTTTACTCAGATTTCTACCAGAATGGCCCGATAGGCGTCAAATCATGCAAGGGGCCAATCAAGGAATTTCCTGTGGGGCTTAGGGGGGACCCACACTTTTCTGACCATGGGGGACTAGGAGGACCTCGCCAAAACGGCGAGGCATCACCGGAAGGTCCAGAGACTGGCGATTCCATCGCCGGTTCGGCGGGCCGGGCCGGCGCAGACCGATGGTTTCTAGGCATTGTGTGGCCCACCCCTCCGCGGTTTTCTATTTGAAACCTTTTCTAAACCCTATTCCCTTCACAAACATCCCTCCCAAGCTCTCCCTTTCTTGAAAACCCTCTTCAATCTTCTTCAAATCTCTTCTAAATCCTCTTCTTCTCCCATTTTCGTGCAAACCCCATCACCTCATCTCAAAACCCTCCTTCCCATTGCTGATTTCACTCCTTTTCCTTCTCATTTGAGCTATTTCATTCCCTTTGGGGCTCTCAAGTGTGTGGAAGCTTCACTATCTTCCTATTTCTCTCTTTCTCTCATTTCTCATGGCCCTCTTTGAGATTGTGACGGCCATCTTTTCCATTTCTTCCCTTCTTTTCTTGATGGGGAAGAAGAGAGCGCCCGTGGATGAAGCCGGGCCTAGCCGTCCAACCCGTGCACGGAGGCTGAGAGGTGCCGCCGCGAGCACGTCCGCCACTCGTGAATTCCAGACGAAGCGGGACCTTGATCCTCGAGCTCCCGTTAGTAGGACCTTGTTGGTGGAGTTGTCGCATGGAGTCTATGAAGGCTGTAGAGTCCTTTTTGATCTGCGGTTGTTTGGTGAGTTTATGTTGTTAGAGCGCCTAGAAGGGGTTGGTTGGGGTCCCTTGTTCGAAGGCGAGTATTGCGCGAATGCTAGCACTGTTCGAGCCTTTTATGCCAATATCCTTGATCCTTCGCTGGAGCCTCTGCAGTTCAAGATTCCTTGTGGTAGCGGTCGTGTGGGTATTGTCAATGTTGCTTTGATATCCCACCTCCTGAATGTGCCACTTGGTGAAGTGCATGCTAGCGAGAAGAATGTGAACAGTGTGCGCGAGAGGGATCGTCGCACCCGATCCTTGTGTGGTCGTCTGGTCGAATGGCAGCCTAATAGGAGTCTCCTGGCTACCTACATGACAGACGACTTTCGTTTGCTTCATCACATGTGTACGTTCAATGTATACCCAAGGTGGAGCAATCGCAGTGAGTATACGCGCCTGATGGTGGATTTCCTGTATCAGGTGGGGCAGGAAGTGAAGTTGTGTGTGCCGACGTACGTCCTGCGCCAGATTATTCTCATCGCTCGTTCCAGTAGGAGGACCGAGTCGCTTCCATTTGGCCGCCTCATTTGCAAGCTTGCACATGAGTTTGGCTATAGGCTTGGAGCAGAGAAGCCGGTTCCTGTTCGTCATATCAATTTGAGGACTCTTAAGCAGATGGAGATCGATTCTGGTCGGCATGCCTCAGAGAGTGAGGCTGAGTCTGAGAGCGGTGATGAAGAGAGTTATGCTGAAGGTGGTGCGAAGATTGAGAAAGAAACAGAGCAGGACGAGGAAAAGGATGAGGCACCAGGATACAAGTGATAGCTCTCCTCCTGTGGCGCAGAGCGCAGAGCAACTGCCAGAGATGCCCATATTACACGGCTTGAAGAAGGGCAGGTATTTTACGCCAGGATATTGTTAATCTTCGAGGCCTTATTAAACATAAGTTTAAGAAGGTGACTCCACTCTCAAGTCTATCCTATGTTGCTTGCAGGATAAGGGTGCTCGCCTCCATCTCCCGATTCCGAAGAGTAGCGTCATCGTGGCCGTCCTTTGCTTTGTTTGTTGTTTTCTTTACGTGTGTAGCCGTTGTTGGCTTTGTAGTTGGAGTTGTTATTGTTATTTACATGCTTTCCTAGTCGTGATTCATGTATTGCCTGCACTACTTGTATTGCGGCGATTTTGATTAATGGAATGCATGTTGTTTGTCTTTGGAGTTGTCCTGTGTGTTGTTGTATGGATGGATTATGTGACGTAGAATTTGACGGGTTGCATCCTCTGTTGAATGTAGTGATGCCTCCTAAGGGTTTGAAGTCTTCGGCCCGTCTCTCCTTGATTGAGTCGCTTCGGGGTTCCTCCCTTGAGCGATACCCATCAGATCCACAAGCGGGTCCGTCTCATGCCGGTGTTGGGCCGACACCGATGGCTCCTCCAATCACGCCCTCGGTTTCTGAGCCGAGCCGTGCACCTTCGTTTGCTTCACCGTTTTAGCTTTAGCAGTTATTGTAGCAGCAGCAGTTTCAGCAGCAGCAGCAGCAGCAGGAGTTCCTCTCTTCCATGGCTGGCATCTTTGCTTAGTCAGTGGAGGTGACTCCACCTATTTCACCTATGCCTCCATCTGGGAGCGCCAGTGCCAGTGGCACTTTCGAGCGATTCCAGCGCTTGCGACCTCCTACTTTTGCGGGTTCTCATAGAACCGAGGAGGCCGAGTATTGGATCGACCACATCTCTAAGATGCTGAGATCGCTGCACTATTAAGAGGTCGAGCAGGTTGAGCTTACCTCTTTCATGTTTGAGAAGGAGGCCAGTCTGTGGTGGGACAGTGTGCTTCGCACTGTTGAGGAAGGCTTTGAGTGGTCGTGGCAGGCATTTGAGACGCGCTTCCACGAGAAGTATTTCCCAGTTACGTACCGACATGAGAAGGAAAGTGAGTTCCTTCGCCTCCACCAGGGAGGGTTGTCGGTGACGGAGTACGAGAACCAGTTTACTGATTTGGGTCGGTATGTTCCTTTGATCCTGGGCGATCAGCTGATGAGGATACGGCGTTTCTCTGAGGGATTGAGACCTGAGATCCGATCGAAGATTTGCTGTGCTAGCATTTCTTCTTATGCGGAGCTGGTGAGCATGTCCTTACGAGTAGAGCAGGACGGGGATAAGTCATCCCGCATGCGAGCACCGATGGTTCCTAGGCCGCGACCGGACTTTCAGGGTGTACCTTTCCTCGGCAAGAGGCCTCGAGCAGATTCTCCTCCGAGGCATTCAGCGCCGCCCGCTCAGTAGATGAGAGCTGATCTTCGATGTTCATATTGTGGGAAGATAGGGCATTTAGACCGTTTTTGCTTCTGTCGTATGCGAGCCAGTAGTTTTACTCCACCACAGAGGATTAGTCGTCCGATGCCTCAGGTTATTTCTCCTCCACCTCTTCGATCGGTGTCACTTACACCTCGATTTGTTCCTAGCTTCAGGCCACCTCATCGGCCCATGGTTCCTCCGCCGAATCGTCGGCAAGCTCGAGTTCATGCGCTTTCACCTGAAGCGCCTATGTCGACTTAGTGCGAGGTCCTTCGAGGTGACAGCGCACATTGAAGGTATTCTCGTTTCGTGTTAGTGGATACAGGTCCACTACTTCTCTTATATCTTATGCGGCGATTAGGCGTTTGGGTTTGAGATCTGTTCCTATGCAAGGAGTGACGCTTACTACCGCTACGGGGATTTCCTCTGCTTTGGGCAAGCGTTGTTTGGATTGTTTGGTCGATCTTGGAAGTGGATCGATCCGGGTTGATTTCTTAGTCGCACCGCTTTATCATTACGATGTTATTATGGGTATGGATTGGCTCACGAGGATGCGAGCTGAGATTGATTGTGAAGCTAGATCAGTGACGATCCATGGACCTGAGGGCGAGACTGTTACTTTCCTAGTTCAGGTCAGTTACCCTCTTTGTATTGATTATTATTCTTCTCTGTTGGAGAGTATGGCTGAATCGGCGTTGGTTACGCCGGTAGTTCCGGAGTTTGAAGATGTGTTTGAGTCGATTCTGGATTACCTCCTCGGCGTGAGATTGATTTTGCTATCGATCTTATGCAGTGCGACGCCCATTTCATTACCCACCTATCGTATGCCTCAAGTGAAATGGAGGAGTTGAGGAAGCAGATAGATGGTTTCTTTGGATTTGGGTTTTATTTGGCCTAGTGTGTCTCCTTGGGGAGCACTGTTGTTTGTGAAGAAGAAGGATGGTTCCTTGCGATTGTGTATTGATTATCGCAGTTGAACCGACTGTGAAGAATAAGTACACTTTGCCTAGGATTGATGATCTGTTTGATCGATTGAAGGGGGCACGGTACTTTTCGAAGGTTGATATGCGATCGGGTATCATCGATTCTGCGCGTCGAGGATGGGGGCGTCTGAAGACCGCTTTCGAGGACTAACCGGTCATTATGAGTTCCTTGTGATGTCGTTCGGTCTTACAAACGCACCGCCATGTTCATGGATCGATGAATATGGTGTTTCGGCCATTCCTGTTCGATTCGTCATTGTCTTTATTGATGACATCTTGATTTATTTGAGTCGAGAAGAACACGAGGAGCACTTAAGAGCGGTTTTGATACTCTCGGGAAAAATCGCTTTTCACGCGATTCAAGAAGTGTGATTTACGGAAAGAGGAAGTCAAGTTCTTGGGACATATGGTGTCCAAGGAAGGGATAGCCGTCGATCTTGCCAAGGTAGTGTAGTGCAGGACTGAAAGCAGCTTTTCAGTTATTGAGGTAAGGAGTTTTTTCGGGTCTTGCAGGCTATTATCGACGCTTTATTCAAGACTTCTCGAAGATTGCCGGACCGTTGTCGCAGGCTGACACGGAAGGATTTAAAGTTTACTTGGAATGAGCGGCGGAGTTAGCTTTTCGGAGTGAAGGACAAGTTGGCGTCCACCCCTGTGCTAGTATTGTCAAAGCAAGGGGTTAAGTATATTATTTATCGACGCCTCTCGCGTTGGCCTAGGTTGTGTCCTTATGTAGAAGGACGGGGTGATTGCTTATGCTTCGCGTCGAGTTGAGGAAATACGAAGAGAATTACCCTACGCACGACATGGAGCAGATGTCATATTCGCATTAAAGCTTTGGAGACATTACCTCTATGGTGAGGAGTTCGAGATCTTTTGCGACCACAAGAGCCTTAAG
Source organism: Magnolia sinica (assembly GCF_029962835.1). Lineage (NCBI taxonomy): Eukaryota > Viridiplantae > Streptophyta > Magnoliopsida > Magnoliales > Magnoliaceae > Magnolia > Magnolia sinica. Next base: position 32,295,160 of record NC_080575.1, read on the forward strand.
TATATTTTCACGCAGCGTGATTTGAATATGAGGCGCCGATGGATGAAAACATTGAAGATTTCAAGTTCGATGTTTCTTACCATCCGGCAAGGCGAACCTTGTGGCGAGATGCATTGAGTCGCAAGAAGGTTTTGGAGTTTGCGGCTCCGTGATAGCCGAGTGGGATATGTTAGAGTTCGTGCGAGATTTTGAGCGAAGCTTACGGTGGTTGAGCCGTATGAGGTTATCGCACACATTCATGTACAACCCCTTATCGACGAAAGGATCGTTGCAGCTCAGGCGGATGATGAGCTTTTGGCGAAAATGAGGAAGCGGGTTGGTACAAATGAGAACTCCGATTGGAGTGTTAGTTCTGATGGGGGCCTACAATTTTGTGGCCGATTATGTGTTCCAGACATTCCTGACTTGAGACAGGAGGTTCTCGAGTTAGCCCATAGTTCTAAGCTTGCGATGCATCCTGGTAGCACGAAGATGCATCGGGATATGAGGAGATCTTATTGGTGGGACAATATGAAGGTCCAGATTGCTGAATTTGTTTCTCGTTGTCTCACGTGCCAGCAGGTCAAGGCAGAGCATCACCGACCTCCTGGGTTGTTGCAACCCATACCCATAGCTGAATGGAAGTGGGATTTCATCTCTATGGATTTTATTTCTGGGTTGCCGAGGATGAGGAAGGGATATGACTCTATTTGGGTGATCGTCGACCGATTAACGAAGTCGGCGCATTTCTTATCGATCAGAGTCACAACTCTGCCGACGAGTTAGCTAGGTTGTATATCAAGGAGATAGTAGGTCTGCATGGAGTTCCCTGGAGATTGTGTCTGATCGAGACACGCGTTTTACATCTATCTTTTGGACTCGTATCCGGAAGCAATGGGTGTGGCGAAGTTCGACACCACGTTTCATCCGCAAGCAGATGGGTAGACGGAGCGCGTGAATCAAGTCTGGAGGATATGTTGCGAGCTTTTATTTTGGATTTCAAGGACGGTTGGGATGATTGTCTTCAGTGTATGCCGAGTTCGCGTATAATAATAGTTTCAGGCGAGTATCGGCATGGCTCCCTACGAGGCGTTGTATGGTCGCCGTGCGAGCACCACATTGTTGGGCGAAATTGGTGGCGTAGTTTGCTTGGCCTAGAGTGGTGCAGGTGACTTGAGAGAAGGTTGACATCATTCGGCGTCGACTTCTGACAGCCAGAGTTATGTTGATTCGAGGCGTCGACCGCTTGAGTTTGAGGTTGGAGACCATGTGTTTACGAAGGTCTCTCCTATGAAGGGAGTTCTGCGGTTCAGGAAGAAGGGAAAGCTCACGCCGAATTTATTGGTCCATTTCAAGTTCTGGATCGAGTGGGAGTGGTAGCATACCACCTTGCTTTGCCCACACCTCTTGCGGGCGTGCATAACGTATTTCATGTTTCTATGCTGAAGAAGTACGTTCCTGATCCTTTGCATATTATCAGTTGGGAGCAAGTGCAGTTGAGTGAGGATGCCACTTATGTGCTGCGACTGACGTGTATTCTCGACAGGAAGGAGCAGGTATTGCGTAGCAAGGTTATCCCTCTTGTGAAGGTGCTATGGACGCATCATGGTGTGGAAGAGGCTACTTGAGAATCTGAAGCTGAGGTCAGAAAGACCTACCCTCTGATCCTTGAAGATTATATGAAGGTATGAATTTCGAGGACGAAATTTTCTTTAAGGGGGGTAGATTATAACGACCTTAGAAATTTTGTGCTAATCTTTCCTAAGTAGTTGCTTTTGGGGTAATTAGTGCTATACTCATTGCTTGTGAAATTCGCATCAATCACTTTAAATTCGATCTACATGACTCAAAACTTGTAAATTAGTTAGCGCTATGTTACTCTGAAATCTGGGATCCATCGCTAAATCCAGTTGTTCTGGGAAATTTTTGAAAGATCTGGATCGGACCTGGACCGCGCGTCGAAAGTCCGACAGTGATGATCTTAGGCTGTTGCGGTCACTATGTTGGGCTTGACCATCACCTCGAAAATCAAGTCCAGATGTTGTTCTGGGTCGATTTGATTGAGTTTGGAGTGAAGAGTGTGAGAACGGTTGGAATTTAATAAGTTTTTATGAAATCTGAGTCGTGTCGCTTGCGCGATGATTTTAAGCTATCTGACCGTTGGATTCTGACCCAATTTCACCCTCTGATCAGGGAAGGTGGCCCAGGCATATCCTTGTGCTTGTGGACCTGATCGAGATTTCGTGACCGTTGAATTGAGTGTGGTTCGCCACGGCTGATTTGAAGAGCCGGTCGGGACGAAAACTCAGCTTGACCTAGATCCATGGTCAGTGAGCTTAAGTCCGACCTTTCGTGGTTATAGGCCCACCAGAAGTGCTTCGTTGGATTGCGAGAGTCAAGTTTTGGTTATACCCTAAGTATACCTTGTCCCTGGGGTTATTTCCATCAAAGTTAGGCCTATTTATAGTTCTTAAACCCTAGCTCTCTTTTCCATACGAATTTTCTCTAACCCTAGCTTGGAGAGAGAGTGGAAAAGAGAGAGAAAGTGAGAGAGAAGTTGGTGAATCATCTTGGATTCTTTCCTGTTCTTCTTCATCTTTGAACCTTCACTTTGAATCGTTATTCTGACGGTTCTGAGTTCATCTTGGGGTAAGTTAACCTAACCCTAATCTGTGTTAGAGCTTAGATTAGTCTTGGTGTTGTTGTATCTCATTTCTATCCTTGTTTTAGGGTATTCTATCGCCGTTGACGAAGACAACTCGTCTAAATCAGTTCGGTGTTTCTTTTCTGGCTTAAGGTGCAGACTTTAAGTGTATAGGTTATGGTTTTCAAGGCTTTCAATGCCAGTTAATGATTTATTCTTGTTATGGATGAGATTTCACATGCCAAATGTTATGTTTATGTTGCGTTCCTGATATGCATGTGTTATATTGAGATTTGTGTATTCTATGTGTATGTATAAAGTACCGTATGCGTATAAAATATGCACTTGTGTTTGCCATGATTATTTGTCATGTATGTATGCTAGATGTATGTGCGACAGCTCCTTGGTAAAAGGAATTATCCAAATGCTTGTTTTTCAACATACGTCATGTATGTTGTATTATGTATTCTAAGTGTTTGTAGAAATGTCTGAATGATCTAAAGTGTGATATTTCAACCTAGTATGGGCGTTGAGAAGCGATTCTCAACTCTCCCACTAGTGTGTATGTTTTCCTTTATGCAAGTTACATTCCTTGTCATTTAAATTCAAGCCTTTCTTATGCTTACATTTATGTTAAGTTGATATTCTTCAAATGCTTAAGTACCACATGATTTAAGTTGTTGTTCCATTACTGTTCTACATTCAATATGGATATCTGTTGTAGTGTAATGTGTGTGGGACTATGCATTAGTCCAGGAAATCGGTAATCGACCCTAAGGTTGTGGCTGAGATTGCTTTCGCCACAACGGATGTAATTAGACGAACCTGATCCGTATTAGAGTTGGCGACAGTGGTTTGGCCACGCGGAGTGTTTGCGCACTCTATGTCGTTCAACCCAACGTATGCTCGTGCTAGTCGAGTTCGTCAAGTAACCCGATTGTCCGATGTATGTTCACCATGTATGGACGCTATTGTTTGAATCTAGGGTACCGAACTTACCAATGAAATCCTATTAACCTTAGTACCTTGATCCGCTATGACTCATGAGCTGGACATGGTGGTATGGGACACCGTGGTCGAGCTGTCGGCCTATCTTTGGGGTGACGAGCCTCCCCATCTTGACCGGTGAGCAACTAAACTTGTGAGCCGATTATGGTGGTATGGGACACTATATTCGTCTTTGTCGGCCTACATTGATTGGTGACGAGCCCTTTGTAGTGACCTCGAGCATACCGGATACCGCATTGAGGTGACGAGCCTTGGTGTAGTAACGAAGGTATGAAAGGCGTGCATTAATTAATGACGAGCCCTTTGCTACGACCTTAAATATATGATCGTATGAGACGACTAGGACTGACGACCTTAGAATGGATCACTGTTTGGATGATGATATGAGGAAGGTATCTTAGCTTCCCAATCCTGTTGTATGAAAAAGGACTAATAACAACTTGGTAATCATCCATGCACCGCATTTGCATGTGCTTTGTAGATGTGGTGCATTTTGAGGTGGTGTCATGCGTAACGTAAGATGAAGACGCTGAGGGTGTACGCGTGAGGGCATGCATCATGTTGCATACATCCTTGCATAAACAAGAGTACTTAGGATTTGTTTACTGGCTCTGCTTTATCATTACTGCTTGATTGAACTGATAACATGTTAACCAGTGCCTTATTGTTCCACTGAGTTGATCACTCACTCCCACGTTCTGGGGCGGTGTTAAACACCCACCAGACTCTGTCTTAGGTTCTGATGTTACAGATGTGGATGCGACTTCTGAGGCAGAGCGGGAGATGGATGATGATGAGGCTGCTTTCTCTTATATGTAGTTTTCAGACGGGTTCTAACGAGCCTTGGTCTGATGCGCGGGACTCTAGGATTATTTTTGGGATTTAAATGATGTAACTTGATACTTGTAATTTTAATAAGTAACACTTTCATACGACCTGGCTTGTATATGTACTTCAGGGATTTACACTTGTACACATATATTTCTATAAGTCTTCCGCTTGCTTTCTTCACTTATCCCTGAATTATATCTGTGTTTTGGCTTAATCTATTCCATGTTTTATGCACTAATACAGTCAACATACATCCATCATTAAATATGTTGCATAAGTGATGTTTTGGAACTCAGGAGCTGCGTTATGCTCGACCTCCGAATTTCAAGGCGTTACACTACCACTAACCATCAAGCCTTAAAATTTATTAACGGTCAGTATAATGTGAATTGTGTGCATGATAGATTGGTCATATTTTTATAGGAATTCACATTCGTTGTGAAGCATAAATGCGCACTTTATCTCATGTAGGAAGACCCTCAATGCAACACATGTGAAAAATCTATTCTTCAAAGAAGTCATGCAACTACACGGGGTTCCCAAGACCATTACTTCTAAATGTGACACGAATTTCATTACCCACTTATGACAGACTTTGTAGAATCGGTCGGTATGCAACTTCAGTTTAGTAGTGCTTAACACCCACAAACTGATGGGTGGATAGAATTTTTGAATCGGAGCAGAGTGCCTAAAGGTGGAGGCGCCGAATGTTCTTCTGCAATGGATTTGGGACCATATTCAGTAAGGGGGCTTCTGCATGTCTGTGGATGTAAACCAATGCATTTGGCCGTTCGACCCTTCTAGAAGTTTTTCTATTAAATTTGCCTGGGAGGTGGGGAGAGAAAGGAGGGCAGAGGAGGGGATGGGCTAAATGGGTGTGGCACTCCAAGATGCCCCCAAAGATTGATATGTTTGTGTGGAGGCTATTGCAGGGGGCAATTCTGGTTGATGACAGCATCCAAATGAAAGGAATTCAGTTAGCCTCGAAATGTGTTTGCTGTGAGGATGATCCAGGCTTCAGCCTTAACCCCAAATCTCTGGCTCATTTGTTTATTAGTGGGAGTTTGCAGCTATGGTTTGGAAGCATTTCTCTGACATTTTTAGGCTTTCCCTCTTTCTTCATCCCTCGGTCTAGGAATGGCTGACCTGGTGTTGGTGTATGCCCCTTCCAGGTGGCAGCATCTCAGAGTTAAGGCAGTTATCCCCCTCTTTTATTCTATAGGAAATCTAGAGAGCCAGAAACGAGGCAAGGTTCAACGGGTGTCTGGTCTCCATTACAGAGGTGATTAATTGAGTGAAGTGGTGATTGGGAAGAACTGACTAGGGAAATCCGAGGTCCACATCTTAGTCGTTGATCCACTCCCTTGCTCTCAGTGATCTAGGTATATCCCGGCCCACTCCCCCTCCAAAAATGTTCTCTATTGTGAGGTGGATCAGGCCAAGGGAATACTGGGCAAAAATGAATGTAGATGGGTCCGCTTTAAGAAATATTGGGCCTTCAGGGTGAGGTGGCATCTGTAGAGATTGTTATGGTAATCTGGTCTTCATGTTCACCAATGGCTACAAGCAAGGCTCAAACAACAGGGCAGAGCTTCGGGTGATGGATGATGGGATGGCCTACTATGTGAACCTTGGGCTAAACAAAGTAATTATAGAATTCGACTCCAAATTGGTGGTTGATTCCTTCTTTGAGATGTCCAACATTGCATGGAATTGGAGGGACTAGCTAACTAGGATAAAAGGCTATAAAAGTAGTGAAACCTTTGAGGTCTCCCTAATTTTGAGAGAAGCTAAGAGGCAGGCACATGGGTTGGCCAAAAAAGGAAGTGGGAGCCAAGGGAAACGGTTTTTCAGTAGGCCCTTATCTTGCCCCTTCTTGTCAAGGGTCGGTATATGTTAGATGAGCCGGGGTTGGGTTCAATTAGAGAGCATTAAGGGGATTCTTTTATATAGGAAACGATGGGTAGGCCAACCTTTTTTTTTAATTGGTCTCCACCCGAATAGTCATAGGCTTGTAATGTCTTGAGTCATCAATGGAATAGTTTTTGGAAAAATAAACAAGGAAATCCTGGAGAACCCGAGAGGAGCAACCAAGGAAAAAAAAAAAGAATCGATTTAGTATGCAACTTGAGTTCAGTAGTGCTTAACACCCATAGACTGATGGGCGGACTAAAGTTGTGAATCGTATGATGGGAAATCTCATTACCAGAAAATTGGGCAAAGGCTACTGATTTAATCCGTAGCCATAGACCTATGGCTACGGTTTTAGTCCGTAGCATGACCGTCGTCATAGGTGCCGAGCCAATAGGTCTAAAACCTATGGCTACGGATTTAATCTATAGCCATAGACTACAATAGCTATAGATATAGTCCGTAGCAATTATTTTTGTAGCCAAAATACCTCCAGGTACGGATATTATTGGTAGCTAAAAGTAGTGTTGGATCCGTAGCAATATGCCAAATTTAATAACAACTACGGTTAATATCCATAGCTATTCCCTAGATTAAAAAAATAATTATACTCATTCATTCATTCAATTCCCACCTACATAATCATTCATTCATTTAATTACCACTTGCATAATCATTCATTCATTCATTCATTTACAATCATTCATTTATTTAATTATAATCATTCATTCAATAACGAATCAATTACAATCCTTCATTCATGCATGGAGGACAAACTGCTAAATTGTTGCCAAACTGGAGAGCTCGGACTGAGGTTGATTACTAAGTGTGCAAAGCTGTAGGAAGAAAATTTTCTAGCCAAAAATTCATATGCATGTTAGATACTACATTGGTGATTGGATACATGTTGCCAAAAGAAAATGTATTAGTACAAGAAGCAAAAAATCCAAGTGGCATGGAGTGTAGTTGTATGTTTAGTACAAATAGACTAGTAGAGGTAGGACCAGAACTTACATCTAGGAGGAAAAACCATTGTCAGGTTAGAAAAATCTTACTATAAGGAAGTTTATGCTACACATACTCCCCTAGTGACTTTTGAACTTGGGCTTGAACCATGTCTAACATCTCTCATATTTGAACTTTCAGAACTCCCATGCTACAAATCTAAGCTACCTGGAGACTGGTGGTCAAATTGTAAAAGACAGATCCGCAATTACCTAATGGGCCAAATAAGTCTTGATTGATGCCAATCTAACACCTTATAATGTCCATGGTCCACCATGACTTGCTGGTGATCAGTTCTATTTAGATTCCCTAGGACCATTTGTTGGTGATTAGTTCTATTTAGATTGAAACACACTCCACTGCTCAAAACTCAACAATCAAAATTTCTAACAACACAAATAACAAAAGCACTCACACATAAGATTGATAGAAATATTGCTAATAGTTTTCAGTTTTATGATTGATTTGAAATGGGATTAGTCAGCAATTATTCATGGGATGCATATAGAATTCGATTTGATGATATCACTTTGTGAAATAAGTCCATTTAATTCAGGGCATTATTACTTCTTTTTTTTTTTGCAACTTCAATTTGTTCAATTCATGAATCCAACTCATCTAGTCCATAGTTATATGTTTCTTGTTTGAATCTTCCAAGCCTAACTACATCCCACCAAATGTGCTTATGTGCACGAATTGGAAATAGTCAGAATTTCTTGTTAGTTAGGACTTAGCAGCTCAGTTCGTGTACACCCCTAGTTTTATCCACCATCCATCCATTTTGCCATATCATTTTAGGGTGCAAGCCCAAAAACGAGGCAGATCCAAGGGTCAAGAAGACCACACCATAGGAAGGAGTGATAATGAGAACCATTGTTGAAACCTTCCCAGGGCCCACCATGATGGTTAATTGCCATCTAACTTGTTCATAAGGTCACATAGACCTGGATGAAGGGAAAACATAAAGATCAACTTAATCCAAAAATTTTGTGGCCTCCAAAAAGTTTTCAATAGTACGTGTTTAATCCCCAATGTGTGATCCACTTCAGCCTTGGAACTGCCCATTTTTGGGCTTGTACCCTAATATGATATGGCAAAATGGATGGACAGTGTGGATAAAACCCATACATCATGGTGGCCTTAAAGCCCTATCCATTCCTAGATGAGGAATGGCAGGGATAGTACCCAATCGGCGTCCCAAAAAATTGTGACAGTTGAGATAATCCTAGTAAACCAAACAGCTGCCTGTCAACAGATGGACTGATGGTGCAAAAGGTGAGCAATGGCAAAGTAATAGTCCACATTTAAGGAGCGAGCAACTCAACAATCTACAATAAACATGTCGAAATTCCATGATCAATTAATCAATGGTTTTAGCAAGTGTCTGACTACTGCATGAAGGACATTTAACCAATGTAGCTTAGGAGGTTCCCTGATAGTAGACACATTTACCACAGCTATCTTGAAACATGCCTTGAATATTCAGATGAAAAACCAATTCAAAATATTTACTATGCATGGGTCAGCATGTGGAGAGATCATAGTCATATAAACCGCCTTGCACCTCTTAGCTTAGCCCTGGCTTGAATAAACGATATAGAATCTGGACAGGCTCTTTATATGGGGCCAAAATTCAGCCTTGGGTGGGTGCACAAGCCTAAAAATCACAGCCAAACATGGGACATGGTAGGCCAGGCCTGGGAGTAAGGTGGATCACCAGGGCTGCTGCCTGTGGCCATCCCCATTTAAGAGGTGTGGAGGTTTAAAATGGCCTTGGTAGGAAAGAGAAATGGTTGGCCATGAATCCTATGAACTCGAGTTCTTTAAAACCAGTTGAATTCGAATTGCCTTAAAAATTTTAAGGGATGAGCGCAAACTGCTGTCTGACCTATCGTGTCATATCTATTTGTCATGTTTGAGTTCATTTACTCTTTCGAGAATCTCCGCTATAATCATCAATCAGTTTGCTAACATCCTTCCAGAATAGACCTTCAACCAGAATCCCATCACAAGTAAACCTACAAATCAAAGAAACATTCAAATTCTATCAATTGGATCTATGAATGCCAATGATTTATTCTCTCTTGCATAAATTCGTCCATACTCATGGATCTTGATCAAATTGTTCCACTCATTCCAAGTCAAATTCTTGTATAAAATGGGATAACAGTCCATGTAACATAAAAGAGGCATTAAATAATGCTCAGCTTGAAAAAATCTATGGCATGCTTAGGTTGTGTTTGTACAAGTGACCAATGAACCCATGATTCAAATCCATGGGGCAGCTTGTGATCGATAGCCCATATACTGATTATCTTCCATATGGGGAAATCCCATATTGGTGGTCCATATGCCAAATATGGGGAAATCCTATAACTTTTAGTTGTATTGATAGCCCATATACTGAGTATCTCCCATACAGGAAAATCCCATATTGTTGGTCCATATGCCAAATATGGGGAAATCTAACCTTTTGTGGTATTGATAGCCCATATACTGAAATAGATCTCTGTCTTCTTTACACTTTTAACTTATAGAGGCAAACCGCAGCTCTCACAGGGTTGTTCCAGTTTATTTTTCATCCTTCTTACATCAAGGTCATTGAGCTGTATACCAAGAAATGAAACATCAAATTAAGTATAATTCCTTTTTTTTTCTAAAGAAAGCTTAGGTATTTTTAGACTAAACTACACCTCTCCATAAATTGAGTTTGCATTGAATAATCAATCCTTCTTCCATTCAAATCAAATAAATTAACAATTAAAGAAGATCTTACCAAAAGCCATGAAATAAATGAATGAAAATCTCAAATTTTCAGAGCCAATCGCCATGCATCCAAACATAGAAGAATTGATCGGCATGTATGACAACAACATATGCTTGAATCTGAAATATGCAGCTCCAATTCTCCCACATGCAACATCCACCCGAGAGAATGCGCATAACCGTCATGCATGAGCAATCAATATAGGAATGTACAAAGTAAAATATAAAACCAGAGATACTCACTGCACTTTCAGGATCTCCTCCATAATTAACGATCTCATTCTAAAGCCCTTCTCCCTCCTCCTTTACCCGGGCTTGGGACCGACAATGCAAGGAGTTGCATTGGCGGAGTTAAAAAAGGGCTTAGGCTCCATTTAGTTTGAAATTTTTTTTTCATAAATACTAATGTGATGACCAAATGGAGCCTAAGAGTATTAAATAAGTTCAAATATATAGTATATACATGGGCACAACTAGATGCACTCAACACTAAGAAAGTTGCGCTTTCACATTCTCACCATTAAAAGATAGAGGAGGGAATCCAGTGAGCATTTAGTAGCAGTAAATCAGTGGGAGTCAAGCCCAGGTCACCCCACTAGCAGGGAGATTCACTAGCAACTCAACTGACATGCATACATTAAATGTGTCGACAAGGGAAAACTAGTTTTCAAATCATGTTAACACAAATCAACAATGACGGAGGGTAAAATGAAACATTCCAAACCTCAATTTGTAAGTGTTACAATGTAAAACTTGATTATAGAATACAACAAGCTTTGGAGTTCTCCCTACGTTTTCCCAATTTTTCTACTTCTATATTTGTAAGCACATTATAAATTTGCACAGCAACTCCGACCTAATTGTGGGTTAGGGATGCATTAGTCCAATTCTAGTTTCATTGTCTTTCTAAAATTCTAAATAATGCATCTATACTTTCATCTTGAACCTCAAGCAAATAAAGAAGAACTACTAGGAAGCCCTCAAGTGTCAGGCAAGAAAGGTCCTTAAATTCTTCTTGATGCCTATCACAAGTTAGAAGTCCAAAATTTCATGATTTATAAAAACATGAGTGCCTCCAACATCCTACACAATTTATTTTTTTAAATAAAAGCCATGATGCCAAGCATAAAATTTCTTAGTGCCTGTGGATCAACCACAATGCTTTGCCAGAGTATTAAAGCTTTTCTCTTATATCAAATGGAGATCTTCGATTTTATGTGGATAGGGCAGCAAAATTCCTAATAAAAAATACATAGGCTTGGCACTTAAAGTTAATTTTCAGTCATTTAACAGGCTATGCATAGAAATTAGTAATTGTGAAGTCACTGCTGATGAATAAAATCCAACACAAGCCCAAAGTAATGTCCTAAACAATCATGGATTCAGTAGTACGAGTACCATGCTCAAAGCATCAGATTTAGTAGAACAGTCACCAATTCAAGCTACAAGAGCATTCTAGTTTCAACACTGAGGTCTTGGCATCGATTCCCTAGTGGGGGTGGCTAATAGTGAAGTGCGATCTGACAGTGGGTGTACTAACAAGCTAAAAAAAAAAGAAAAGAAAAAAGAAAGAGCATTCTAGTTGAGTAGAAGAACAATTGTGTCAAGGACACCATTGCTTGTGAGCCAGTCATGTTTTATTGCTAGTTCACTGTCAACGCAGTTGTAAGGTTATTGAAGCAGATATATGGCAGAATGACCTTCTTAATTAGCCGCCTGATCTGTGGCCATGAAAGGAATGCAAAAAAGGAAGTCAATGATCCACATTCAAAGGTCCAATCATTGTGGTTCTTGTATCCTGGACCATTCATCGCAATTCCCACTTGGACTATCCATATTCACCAACCATAAAATCACATTTACAATGATGAGGGCACTCAACCAAGACCATTTCATGCAGGAAAGTGTCAAAGCTTCTGAGCATTTTCAAGGGGTACAAGAAAGATGAATAAACATTTTCTAAGAGAAAAACTTCATATCAATCTCATCCACGTCCCAAGCATACAGCTTCAAATGTCTGACTCAAGAGTCATGTCCCTCAAACAGAAATCGGGCCCTCTATTTCTTTGTTTGTTTTTAGAAACCAAATTTATCAATCATAAAATAAAATACCATGGATATTAGGAAAACAGGAACACAAGTCTCCACTCAGAATTTTGATTTTCATTCAAAGAACAATGAAAAAGACAAGGAAGCACTCAAAAGCTTCGAGTTTAATAATGATAATAATAAAATCTCAGATGCCTCAATAATCAATAAGTGAGGATACAGAACACAAAAAAATCAATTGAAAAAAAGGAGGATATTTAGAGCAAGATCATCAGGATTTACAAGGACACACAAAAAAGTAGAAAATCATAATCATAAAATGATCATATTCCTTGAAAAACCTTCAAAAGCTCAAATGATATCAATTAATAGATGAAACAATTCCTCAATTCATAAATGAGAGAACTGTAAATCAAAAAAAATGTACACTTCACTCATCAGGAATTGCAAGCAGAACACCATACCTTTAAAGAAATCCTTCAAATTCTCTAGAAAACTGAAATCCATTCACAACTCACAATAAAAACACTCCAAAGCAAGGTATCCTAAAATGAAATCTGAATAAACTAAAATTTAAAATTCAATGAAACACAAACGAAAAATTACTAAGATTTCTGAAGACTTACCCGAGAAAACATCAACGAAACTGCATTATTTCTTCAGAAAATCTCTGGATTGGACTGTAGAGTAGCGTTAATTTCACGACACTAAGATTTCTCTGTTCAATATATTGACTTTCCAGGAAAAATGAGAGCAATCATTTCAAAGCAAAGCAAGAAACAAAAAATGAGAAAAATTCTACAATAAATTCAAACAAAAGGCAGGAAAACTAATCTGAAGCTTCGGATTCAGGACAATCTCAATGAAATTACTTCAAACAGGTCATTGAAACCACTCCTTTTCAAATCTGAAACTTTTTCTATGGAGAATCTCTCGATCTTAGGGCCAAAGAGCATGCATTTTAACATGGGAACATCTTGAAGTTTGCCTATACAGAGATCTACTTCTCCTTCTCCTTCTTATTCTCCTTCTTACGACAAAAGGGGGTTTTGAAGATTGAGAGATGGATTTTGGGAGGTCTGCTATGCGCAGGAGAAAAGAGCGAATTGACATGGAGAGGCTGAGCGCGTGAGGGAAAGCGGGAGCTCGAGAGAGGGCGAGGGAGATGGAGAGGTTGAGTGCAAGAGAGAGATTGAGAGATGGGTTTTGGGAGCTTTGCTGCGCGCGTGAGAAAAAGGCAGACTGATTTTGGATTTGGGAGGGCGCATTTAGTTTTAGGAGGGGCGCGTGATGGACGGCCCATAAATCATTTGGGTTTTAGGACCATGGGGCCCACCGTGATGTATTTTATTTATCCACTCCGTCCATTTATTTTAAAATATTATTTTAAGTATTGATGTAAAAAATGAGTCAGATCGAAGCTGTAAGAAGACCACATAACATATTAACCATAGAATTTAATTTTTATTATTTCTTATGGTGTGGTCCACTTAGACCTTTAATCTACATAATTTTTAGGCTCATCGACTGAAATTGTATATCAAAATTGATGGGTGGCTTAGATCAAACAAATATATTCCAACGGGCCCCATGGAGCCCCTTAAGCATCATCAATATCTAATAAGGTTCCGATGAAGATATAGATTTTCGCTAAAGATCAATTAGGTTTTAGCTACGGATTAAATCCGTAGCATAATTACTATGGATTTAATCCATACCCAAAAACTTTAAAAGTCCGAGCCCTTTGCTTGATTTTTTGGTAGCATTTCATCCAGTGTATTTCAACTGACAAACCGAAATAGTGGGATTTCGCCTTGTCTCAAGCGAAGTTTGCATTTAATAACATGGTGAACCACTCAATAAGGAAGTCCCGGTTCCAGATTGTTTATGGTCAAGTGTCTCATCAGAAACTTCACTTGGTCCCTTTGTCCAAGCTCCCAGCATGAGTATCGTAACAGAACATGTGACGGATTGAATTATGAGCATTTATGTGGATATGTAAGCCAAATTGCATGCCTCGAACGATATGTACAAGGAATAAGTCGATAAGCTTCAGCGACAAAAGGTGTTTGAGGTTGGCGACCATGTTATGGTCCATCTACGCAATGAGAGATTTCTAACTGGGACATACAACAAGTTGAAGAATAAGAAGATCGGATCGGTACTGAGCCTCCAAAAGATCAATGACAATGCTTACGTTGTTGATCTTCCAGATGACATAGAGATCTCACGTACTTTCAACATTGCGGACTTGACCAAGTATCATGAATCGAAGTTGGTCAATAACTCGAGGTCGAGTTCTTTTGAAGTGCAGGGGATTGATTTAGAGCGCGTCATAGACACTTTCATGGCAAAGATGGACCTGAAAAGGAGAGCTAGCAATGTCCTAGATGGGGGTGAATTGGACAATGCCAAAAGATCAAAATAAATGCGAAATATAGAAAAAATATAAAAATCTTAATCACCTGAGTATTGAAACCTTGATTTTAAATGATTCTTAGGACAACCTTCACCTAAAATATTAGGTAGGACAACCTTATTTCACGAATGTCTTTAAAATCAATCTTTCAAACTAGTAAGAGAATATAAAATGATTACAACATTTACAACAAGAATAAAATAAATAACATCCACCACTAAAAGAATAAAGCATTCATCACAAGGCATGAGGAGTTATAATGGTTCAGTGCTTACAACAACTACACCTACTCCACTCCCAAAATGATTACCCTCGTAATTTTGACTTTCATTATAATAAGGTTTTCACAGGTTCACCTTAATAACTTAATACAATTCCTTGTGATTTTCACAGGCTCACTATAATAAAATTCCCTTTTAGATTTTGACAACTATCATAAATTAAAATCCATTTTGTGATTTTGACAAGCTATCACAAATAAAAACCCACTGAGATTTTCACAGGCTGTCTCAGAAAAACCTAAATGAAGTAAAGTAGTAAAATAATGTACTTATCTTCAAATGTAGATTTGAAGACATGGTAGAAGCTTATATTAGAAGAACTTCTTTCTTAAATATAGATAACGTAGTGTTCGATCAAACAGAAAGATTATATGGTTCTATAGATTTTAGAAATGAAAAATTCAAATGCTACTTGATTCAATTCTCTTAGATATCAAAGAAGAGTATAGATTACTCTTTTAGCATAAGATTAGAAATGATCTTGAGAAAGGGAATTGAATAAGCTAAAATTAAATTATAGATACCACATAATTAGTTTGCCGAGGACTTGAGCCTCTCTCTCTCTCTCTCTCTCTTCTTAAAAGAAGACTTCCATTTCATAAACCAAGATTTACAGAAGTGAAAACGCATCACCCAAGATTTCCTATCTTAAAGAAACAAAAAGGAAAGGAGAGCCTATTATAAAGAAACAAAAAAAAAAAACCAAAAAGGACGGGGCTGGCTAAGCACGAAAAGAAAGGGAAAGAAAGCTATGTCCCCCTTCTAACAGTGCCTAAACTCAATCTGTCGAGGAACAGGAGGCCTCTGGGGATCGGCAGGAGATCAGCATGGACCATTAATAGAGCAGCCCTTTGGTTTTCACTCCCCATACAGGCCAAAGCATCTGCGGGCCCGTTCCCTTCTCTTAGGATATGAACAAAAAGAACATTTTTGGATGTGCTGAGGTTCTTGATTCTATCAATCCAACAGTTTCATTTACAGCCGGAACAACACGACCAGAAAGGAAATTCACCACCAGCAGAGAGTTAGACTCCACTAAAATGTTGAAATACCCTAGACGGAGACAATGCTAAAGACCATCATGGATGGCATGCAGCTCTGCTCTCGTGCTGGAGGTGACACCAAAACCAGCGTAGAAACTAAAGAAGAATTCCCTTCTCTCCTCCGCAAACTCCCCCTCCCCCTGCCGCACCTAGGTTACCCCTGGAAGAACCATCAATGTTCAATTTAAACCAGCCTGGTAGTGGCTTCTTCCAAATCACCAACCGGGCTGGACTTCTTATCTGAGGAGGCACTGAAATACCCATGGCTCACTATAAGAAAGAGGGTTTTTAGCGACGAAACTTTTAGTGACGAAATTTTTTTTCATTGCTAAAAGTTTACTTTTAGTGACGAAACTGTAAATTCATAGCTAAAAGTCACTTTTAGCGACGAAAATTTTCGTCGCTAAAGGCTCTAAACAATTTTTCATTAAAATCAAAAGGTTTACTTTTAGCTACGAAAATTTTCGTAGCTAAAAAACGAGGATGAGACTTTTAGCGACGAAAATCTTCATCGCTAAAGACTGTAATCAATTTTTCAACAAAATCGAAAGGTTTCCTTTTAGCTACGAAAATGTTCGTAGCTAAAAAAAGTGGATGAGACTTTTAGTGATGAAAATCTTCGTCGCTAAAGACTGTAATTAATTTTTGAAAAAAAAATCAAAAGGTTTACTTTTAGTTACGAAAAATTTCGTAGCTAAAAAATGTGGTTGAGACTTTTAGTGACGAAAATTTTCGTCGCTAAAAGCTATAAAACATTTTTTAACAAAATCAAAAGGTTTACTTTTAGCTACGAAAATTTTCGTAGCTAAAAAAAGCGGATGAGACTTTTAGCGACGAAACTCTTCGTCTCTAAAGACTGTAATCAATTTTTCAACGAAATAGAAAGGTTTACTTTTAGCTACGAAAGTGTTCGTAGCTAAAAATCGTGGATGAGACTTTTAGCGATGAAAATATTTATCACTAAAGACTGTAATCAATTTTGAAAAAAGTCAAAAGGTTTACTTTTAGCTACGAAACTTTTCGTAGCTAAAAAACGTGGATGAGACTTTTAGTGATGAAAAGTTTTGTCGCTAAAGGCTGTAAATAATTTTTGAAAAAAAATTGAAAGGTTTACTTTTAGCTACGAAACCTTTCGTAGCTAAAAAACATGGATGAGACTTTTAGCAACGAAAACCTTCGTCGCTAAAGACTGTAAACAATTTTTGAAAAAAATCAAAAGGTTTGCTTTTAGCTACGAAAAATTTCATAGCTAAAAAACGTGGAAGAGACTTTTAGCTACGAATCATTTCATCGCTAAAGGCTGTAAACAGTTTTTTCATAAATATCGAATGGTTTACTTTTAGCTACGAAAATTTTCATAGCTAAAAAACATAGATGAGACTTTTAGCTACGAAACGTTTTGTCGATAAAGGCTTTTTAAAAAATTTGACTTAATTTTTTGAGAGATTCGATTAAGTTTACTTTTAGTTATGAAAATTTTCGTAGCTAAAAAACATTAATGAGACTTTTACCTATGAAATATTTCGTAGGTAAAAGTCTTTTTAAAAAATTTGACTTAATTTTTTGAGAGATTCGATTAAGTTTACTTTTAGTTATGAAAATTTTCGTAGCTAAAAAACATTAATGAGACTTTTACCTATGAAATATTTCGTAGGTAAAAGTCTTTTTAAAAAAAAATATATATTCCATCTCAAATTTCCTGATATACACCTGTTAGAATATAATTCATCATATTCTGCCTGATATACACCTGTTATATAATATATTTCATCATATTCATATTCACATCCATCTAAACCCAAACTACGTAAATCCATACAGACATAAACTACATTCATCCAAACATAAACTGCATTCATTCAAACACAAACAATCCAATGGAAAAAAACAAATGAAAAGAGAGAGAACATATGAGAGGCGATCCAGACAAATGAAAAGAAAAACAACCTTAACCTAAACCTAAACCTATAACCTACACTTATAGGTTTAGGTTATAGGTTTAGGTTTAGGTTTTAGGTTTAGGTTAAGGTTAGGTTATAGGTTATAAGTTTAGGTTATGGGTTATAGGTTATAGGTTAAGGTTTAGGTTATAAGTTTAGGTTTAGGTTATAGGTTTAGGTTATAGGTTTAGGTTTAGTTTTAGGTTATAGGTTATAGGTTATAGCTTCAGGGAATTGAGAATAGGTTAAGCTTTATGTTTAAGAAATCAGGTTCTGGTTCGGGCACGGTATCGGGTTTAGGTTTCGGGTTTCAAGTTTAGGTTTAGGTTTAGGTTAATGAGTTGAGATTAGGATTAAGTGTAGGTTTAGGTTTAGGTTAAGGAGTTGAGGTTAGGATTAGGTGTAGGTTTAGGTTTAGGGATTTGAGAATACATTTAGGTTTTAGGTTTAGGTTTAGGTTAGAAGTGTAGGTTATAGGTTTAGGTTTAAGTTAGGTTATAGGTTAAGGTTTAGGGAATTGAGAATAGGTTAAGGTTTAGGTTTAGGAAATCGGGTTCGAGTTTAGGTTTGGGGTTTCAAGTTTAGGTTTAGGTTAAGGAGTTGAGATTAGGATTAGGTGTAGGTTTATGTTTCGGGATTTGAGAATACATTTAGGTTATAGGTTTAGGTTTAAGTTAGGTTATAGGTTAAGGTTTAGGGAATTGAGAATAAGTTAAGGTTTAGGTTTAGGAAATCGGGTTTGGGACCGGGTTTAGGTTTGGGTTTTCAAGTTTAGGTTTAGGTTAAGGAGTTGAGATTAGGATTAGGTGTAGATTTAGGTTTAGGGATTTGAGAATACATTTAAGTTTTAGGTTATAAGTGTAGGTTATAAGTTTAGGTTTAAGTTAGGTTATAGGTTAAGGTTTAGGGAATTAAGAATAGGTTAAGGTTTAGGTTTAGGGATTTGAGAATACATTTAGGTTTTAGGTTATAAGTGTAGGTTATAGGTTTAGGTTTAAGTTAGGTTATAGGTTAAGGTTTAGGGAATTGAGAATAGGTTAAGGTTTAGGTTTAGGGATTTGAGAATACATTTAGGTTTTAGGTTATAAGTGTACGATATAGGTTTAGGTTTAAGTTAGGTTATAGGTTAAGGTTTAGGGAATTGAGAATAGGTTTAGGTTTACGTTAAGGTTATAGGTTTAGGTTTAGGTTTAAGTTTAGGTTATAGGTTATAGCTTTAGGGAATTGAAAATAGGTTAAGGTTTAGGTTTAGGAAATCGGGTTCGGGTTCGAGATAGGGTTTAGGTTTGGGTTTTCAAGTTTAGGTTTAGGTTTAGGAAATCGGGTTCGGGTTTGAGATAGGGTTTAGGTTTGGGTTTTCAAGTTTAGGTTTAGGTTTAGGTTAGGGAGTTGAGATTAAGTTTAGGTTTAGGGATTTGAGATTACATTTAGTTGTTAGGTTTAGGTTTAGGTTTAGGTTTTAGTTTATAAGTTTAGGTTATGGGTTTAGGTTTAGGTTTTAGGTTTAGGTTAAGGTTAGGTTATAGGTCATAAGTTTAGGTTATAGGTTGTAGGTTATAGGTTTTGGTTAAGGTTTTGGTTTAGGTTATAGGTTATAGGTTATAGGTTATAGCTTTAGGGAATTGAGAATATGTTAAGGTTTAGGTTTAGGAAATCGGGTTCGGGTTTAGGTTTGGGTTTTCAAGTTTAGGTTTAAGTTTAGGTTAGGGAGTTGAGATTAGGATTAGGTGTAGGTTTAGGTTTAGGGATTTGAGAATACATTTAGGTTTTAGGTTTAGGTTTAGGTTTTAGTTTATAGGTTTAGGTTATAGGTTTAGGTTTTGGTTTTAGGTTTAGGTTAAGGTTATAAGTTTAGGTCATGGGTTATAGGTTTTGGTTTAGGTTAAGGTTATAGGTTTTGGTTTAGGTTTAGGTTTAGGTATTAGGTTTAGGTTAAGGTTATAGGTTTAAGTTAGGTTTAGGTTTAGGTTATAACTTATAGGTTATAGCTTTAGGGAATTGAGAATAGGTTAAGGTTTAGGTTTAGGAAATCGGGATCAGGTTTGGGTTTGGGTTTGGGTTTGGGTTTTGAAGTTTATGTTTAGGCTAAGGAGTTGAGATTAGGATTAGGTATAGGTTTAGGTTTAGGGATTTGAGAATACATTTAGGTTTTAGGTTTAGGTTTAGGTTTTAATTTATAGGTTTAGGTTTAGGTTTTAAGTTTAGGTTAAGGTTAAAGTTAGGTTATAGGTTATAAGTTTAGGTTATTGGTTTAGGTTTAGGTTATAGGTTTTAGTTAAGGTTTAGGTTTAGGTTATAGGTTATAGGTTTAGGTAATTGAGAATAGGTTAAGGTTTAGGTTTAGGAAATCGGGTTCAGGTTCGGGTTTAGGTTTGGGGTTTTAAGTTTAGGTTTAGGTTAAGGAGTTGAGATTAGGATTAGGTGTAGGTTTAGGTTTAGGGATTTGAGAATACATTTAGGTTTTAGGTTTAAGTTATAGGTTTAGGTTTAGGTTATAAGTGTCGGTTATAGGTTTAGATTTAAGTTAAGTTATAGGTTAAGGTTTAGGGAATTGAGAATAGGTTAAGGTTTAGGTTTAGGGAATTGAGAATAGGTTAAGGTTTAAGGAATTGGAAAGTTAGAAGTGAACCACGTAGCTGGTTCAAAGTCATTTATACGACTTCGTCACGACATAGTAAGAAAGTACTGGTAATTATTACATTTATATATTCTTTTCATGCATTTATATTAACTCCATTGTCCTTTCGATTGCGCAGCAAGATTCCGTCACTGGCCAGGAGCCCAGACCAGTAGACTTCTATAGAGGGACTCACTGTCAGTAGGTGATGGAATCTTGAGTACATCCTAAAGCCAGCGAGATTTGGGTAAAAATTCTTACATTGTAAAATTTAATTGCATTAAATTATAATAATGTCATTTATTATGAAAATTCATATGTTTTCATTACAAGAGGAGATGGACACCTTACGCAGTCAACCCACTCTCGATAGTACTCAGCAGAGTGAGCTAGAGATCCTGAGTCAGGTGCTTGGCACCCGTTCTGGATATGTGTGGGGGCTTGGCCATGGTGCCAAGCTCATGGCACCCACTAGAGCTGCCTCCAGCTGATCCATCGTCATTGGCGACAACACCGTACGCCGAACTGATATCGTAGAGAGAGAGAGGTTCAGCAACTACAGGTCATCGTCATTGACATCGGAGATCATTTGGACAAGCAGATGGAGGAGCAGGAGAGGAAGATGATGGATCAGCTGGCAAGGTAGAGGGAGGAGCAGGAGAGGAGGATGGAGGAGGAGATGGCGAGGCAGAGGGAGGAGCAGGAGAGGAGGATGGAGGAGGAGATGGTGAGGCAAAGGGAGGAGTGGGAGAGGAGGATGGAGGATCAGCTAGCAAGGCAGAGGGAGGAGCAGGAGAGGAAGATGGAGGAGATGCGGGTGGAGCATGAACGACGAATGATGGAGATGTGTCAAGCTCTCGCTTCACGCTTACCCATTGATGCCCAACTACCTCTGCCTTCATCTTTATTTTTTTTTTTTTGTATAATTGTTTATGTTGTTAAGTTTATATGTATTTATGTGCGACTGAATGTGCTGTGAATAAGATTGTTTGTGTTTGGATGAATGTAATTTATGTTTGGATGGATTTACTAGTTTGGGTTTAGATGGATGTGAATGTGAATATGATAAAATATATTATATAACATGTGTATATCAGGATAAATATGATGAAATATAATGTAACAGCTGTATATCAGGAATTTTATGCTGGATTATTTTTTTTAAAAAAAGAGACTTTTACCTATGAAAATTTTTGTAGGTAAAAGTTTTGTAAATATTTTTACCTTTGAAAATTTTCATAGGTAAAAGTTTCTTACGTATTTTTTAGCGACAAAAATGTTCGTCGCTACAAGTTTTGTAATTTTTAACATTTATTTTTTAGCGACGAATATGTTCATCGCTAAAAGTCATTTATTTTTTAGTGACGAAAAGTTTTATAATTTTTAACATTTACTTTTTAGCGACGAAAATGTTCGTTGCTAAAAGTTTTGGAATTATTTTTAGCGATGAAAACTATCGTCGCTAAAAGTCTAACATTTATTTTTTAGCGACGAAAATTTTCGTCGCTAAAAGTTTTGTAATTATTTAGCGACGAAAACTTTCGTCTCTTAAAGTTTAACATTTATTTTTAGTGATTCGTCGCTAAAAGTTTTGCAAAAGCTTTTTCGCGATGAAAATTTTCGTCGTTAAAAGTTTTTTTAGCGACGAAAATTTTCGTCACTAAAAAGCTTGCCTTTGGCGACGATTAAAATTTTTTGTTGCTAAAAACCATTTGCTTCGGTCTTTTAGCGATGAAAATTTTCGTCATTTTAAAGTATGTATCCAAAAATGAGTCATATCCAAAGTTCAAGGTGGGATTTCTTGTAGTGGCTGCAAGAGCCCTGCTAGATGTATTTAGATGCGAACGCGGAATGCCCCATCTGTTGACGAAGAGTCAAACCCAGCCGCTAATGCGGGAGATGAGCACCCCCACCTTCATCAGCACCCCATCGTAGCGTGCCGCATTTCTACTCTTCCAAAGCTCCCAAAGAATAACACAAGGTAAAATCTTCTTGAACATCGTCGATGGCCCATTCACAGAGCGGGACCTCCACCAGTGGATCAACCAGCCTTCCAGTGAGGGGAAAGGGGCCATGTGAACATCGAAAATGGTGGAGAAGTGGGACCAAACCTCTCTCACATGTTGGCTCTATAAGAACAGGTGGGCTGATGTCTCAACCGTAGGTCTGAGTCTTTGAGAATTATCGGCAGTGCAACAGCAGCAGCGGGACGCGAGGTGGATGCCACGGGATTGGACACTCGCATCTACCGGAAGTGCACCCTTGAGAATCCTCCAAATCAGCACAGATATCTTTGGAGGGATTTTGACACTCCAGATTTTATCTTCCCAGGTTGTGCTGGGCCTGCGCACCCTAATGCTATCCCAGGCTGATGCAACGGTGAAAGTACCTGAAGGGTTACTCGGCCAGAAAGGTGAATCAGGTCCTTCAGATAAACAATGCCCCCCTTGGAAGATGGAGTCAAGGTCCTGTTGGGACAGAATGGTAAGAACCGCTGAAGGCGGAAGCGGGCCGGATTTATCAAGAAAATCTTTGATTCGAAGGTCCTGGAGAGACGGTCTAATGATGCAAATCACCCTGTTTTCTAGTGAACCTAAACCAGACCAATTAACTCGCCATAAGTTCATATTTCCCTGAGCTTCTCTGTCTCTTGTAGAAGGATTAGAGTGAATTTTCATTGTTCTTTAGAATGAGAGAAAGCCTCTATTTATAGCCAAAGAAGTTGGAAATTCGACTAGCCTAAGGTTGGCTTCACCTTGCCGGATTCCACCAGATTCGTTCCAACAATTATCAGATTGCGCGAGATAAGATCTATCCAAAATTTGGCTGGTCGAATTATTGCAAAAATTAAAAGTTTGGATTGCTGGAATTTGACCCAAACTCACTTGGGCTAGCCAAATCAAAACTTAGGCTGGCCGAACTTTTAACAAAATTTATTATTTTTCCCGAGCTTGAAGTTAGGTAAGCCGAAAAAATTAGGCTGGCCGAACCAGAAGTTAGGTTGGCTGAATTTTAGAGCAAAAACATTGTTAAAATTCAAGTTTAATGACCATTTAAAAGTACTTAAACCTAAGGTCTTTCTAAGGTTCTACCACCCGTGCTTTAGCAAATATATGGGACAACTTGTCTTGAACTTTGACTTGATCTTGTCTTGAAGCGACAACTTCTTGAGAAGATATGCCAATCTTGAGTTGATCATAAGTCGATCTTGAGCTGATTGTAAGTTGATCTCGATTTGATCTTTAGGCATGTAGAATAGTTGTGATTTCATACTTGTGATTTGACCTTAAAGCAGTTTTGTCTTACAAAAATTGACAATTCATGTGTGCTAAGCACTTACAGGACTAAGGAAGGCCTGATCGGAAGGAAAGTGATCAAGATCATGAGAACATTAAAATAGTCATATCTCGTAAATTGGAATGAGTTTTTCAACATATCATATCTGATTTTGGGGTGAGAGAAGCTAATTTAGCCAACCAACTCTGTTAGGCCGGGTTTCCTATGCTGAATTTGCGAGATTCCATTAGATCGACGATCAAAAGCCCCTTTTAATTTCATTTTTAGTTTAAATAGTAAATTTTAGTTTGATTATAACTTTTGATCATTTGAGTTTTAGGAGTCATGCCCAACATGAAAAGGATTTAGAAATAACGTGGTTACGACAAATGGACAATTACTTTCTCTTTTTTTTTTTTTATGGACGAAAACCATGAAGTATGGTAGGAATCATGATTGTATATAAATAATAAGTTTATTATTTATAGTAAGTCACGTTTTTGAAGGGAGTAAGGGAGTTTGAGTTGGAGTTTGATTCTAAAAGTAGGTACTAGGTTTGAGCTCATTATTTAAAGGATTGTAATTTGTTATTTTTTTACTATCAATCACTTTATTAGAAATTATTTCTATTTTATTCTCTTATTAAGTTCGAGGAAGTTCTCTGAGGAGTCGAGATAGCTCCATGGATTTGGAGTAGTTATCCCTAAGGAAGATGGTCCTCATCACGTCCCTCCCTGCGTCAAGCACACTTGATGGACGGCCAGGATGCCACTAGGCAATACGATGGGTCCACAGAGCTTTGGTGTTCCATGCACTATTAAAGGGGATTCGGGTCCCTCAATCTTACTCGAACATCCACACATGTTTGTGCCCCAGAATATCACTATTCCTGGTTCCCACTGTGCAACAGGCACGTGTGAGAGATCTGGGCCATTCACAACTAACAAGGTAGGGTAAATGCTCAGATTTAAAAAAAAAATAAAAATAAAAATAAAAATGCTCGCCTCCTGATCCAGGCGGGTCAATTTTTTTCTTACTAAATTAAAATTAAAGGTGGAGCACCATTGAATATATTTATAATTACAGCGGAATTTAAAATAATAATAATAATAATAACACGCCAACAAGCAGTGACACAGCCAAAGCCTATGAAAAAGAAAAGCCAAAACGGATGTTATCAAACTTTTCGCTTCCGTCCAAAAGCTCCCCAGATGTGCGGTCCAGGAAAGAAAGCCCAATAGACTCAATGTATCGTGCATCACGTGACAAGTATACTAGTCTTGAGTTTTGTAAAACAGACTGATCACAGTACATGCTATCCAATGTGTGCTCCATATGTGGGGCACCTGTGCGGTCCACTTCTGAGGCTGATTGCTTGGAACTTACAAAGAACCACTGCATTTGAAACAAGGGTATGCCAATTCTTCATTATGCCTAAGTAATTGTTATGTAGGGTTCTTGTAATCCATGGTTATATGCAATCTGCGTCCGACCAACTCAGTGGAGCTGTCAAGCTGGGCCCATTTCTACTCCAATACATGCTATTTATATCTCTGTGGTACAGCCCATTTGTAACCATCGAGTCCAGTGCAGTACAAGGCATGGCTGATGAAGATGTAGCTGCCCTTCATCATCCCCTCAAGGATGACCCCCACCTCCTCCAAGGAATCATCCATAATGGCCTTTTCCCCTTCGAGACTCCCTTTCACGTAGCATTGGCAGAAGGGTGCGTTGCTCGCGCTACTGAGATGCTACGAGAGAATCCAGCACTCGCACATGAACCTAACAGAAGTGGGTCTTACCCTTTGCATGTAGCTTCGGCCAGAGACTACCAAGGCATAGTAGTTCAGTTATTGAAGATCCGCCCTTCTCTCTGTCTCCTCCATGACAAGGAAGGAAGAACTCCTCTCCATTTGGCTGCTTTGAATCAGAAAATTGGCGTGTTGGAGCTGCTTCATCCGGTTCATACCAAGCAGAAAAACATCCGTAAGTCACTTGATGGAGATGATACTGCTGGAGGAGAACAAATTTTACACTTCTGCATAAAGAATAACCTTTTAGATGTCGCCGAATTTTTGGTAGAAAAGGACGAAAAGCTTATGAAGACCAAGGACGTCAACGGCAACACGGTGTTCCACCTCCTCGCTTTGGCTACAGAAGATACTCAGGCAACCCTTCTTCTTTCTTTCTCATTATCTTTAATTTTTGGTTCATTTTGTGTGAGGGAACGTAGAAATGGAAATTTATACTATCGTATACCCTAGTAAAATATAGTTGGATGCCTTGAATAAGTTCGCTACAATGCATCCGGACGTGTTGCTACTTTTACAGCGGGGTTGTAGCGGTTGGATCTCGATCATGTATCACTGATGGCTTACATGTCAGGCCATTCATCATCTATAATGCGGGAGCAAGCATAACAGCTGGCTTCTTTTTTCTTTTCTTTTTTTTCCTTTTTTCTTCTTTTTTTAAGTAAATAGAAATCAGCATATACTGAATAAAGATAAGCAACTAACATCATAATATACTGTAACATGAAGAGAAAGAAGTTCATTCACAAACCCCCAATTTCCTAATCTACCGTCAAAAGACTCCCAACAAACTTAAACCTTCCTATGCTCTCCTCTCCTACACTAACTAATTCAAAGGAAAAAAGAACCTGGCATTTCATTCACTTCCTCTTCTTAGAGGGTGGCTGCACGTTTTCTTCCTCGTCTTCTTCGTCCTCTTCATCTTCCTCATCATCCCCGTCATCATCCTCGTCTTCTTCTTCATCATCCTTGTCCTCACTACCACCTTCGCCATTTGCCTCCACATCATCGGGATAATTATCATCCCCTTCCCCGATAAATCATCATCACCATTGTCATCATCCTCTTCATCTACCTCCTCATCCTCACCATCATTGTCATCGTCATCCGTCTCACCATCGTCCTTGTTCTCAGGCCCAACCTCAGATGTACTTCTCCTGAGGAGCGCTATTGCATCCCCTTCATTTGTATCAGCCTCTTTAGGTAGCACCAACATTTCATTAGAAAGGGAACCTATCGCCAAGAGAAGCCAAATAACAGATTTACTAGCAACAAGAACCGTCTCAGCCACAACGCCTTCCATGACAGTACCCAAAACCCTCTCCCAATCAACCACCCCACCATTCCTGCAAACAACCTTCTCAATCTCCATCTCCATTGCAGAATCTATGTATTAAAAAGAGGAGAGAGAAAAAAAACCCAGAACCCAAACCCTAGAAGTAGAGAGAGAGAGAGAGAGAGAGAGAGAGAGAGCTCTAATTAGAAAAGAGATTCCATGAAATGGATTTCTCAATAGCTGGCTTTGTTAGATGGCTTACATGTCAGGTCATTCATCATGTAGTTTACCCTGGGAATATGAGATGAAATAAATATCAGGCTAGTGCACTAATTTAATTGAGCTACATTTCTTACTATATGGGCTATTTTCCTTTGTAGGGCCCTCTCCTTTGTAGGTATATCCTTCACGCTTCATATGATATGTTCCGAGAACAACCTTTACCAAATTCTATTTTCCTCGTACAAGTTTACCCTGCCTGTCAAGAAACCAGTATTATTTTCTTCTTTTGCATATAGCATGTGGTATGTCTACTTTTGTAAGTACTCAAGTATGAATTCCAGAAAATATCCCCTCACTTTCTCTGCTCCCCTTTTTTAGAAGCTGATTGTGTGATGTGCCACACACAACAAGGTATGTTGGCGATCCCCTCTCTTTCTCCGCTCCCCTTTTGTGGAAGCGGATTGTGTGATGTGCCACACACAACAGGGTAGGTTGGCGTCACCAAGTTCTCTGTGTGTCCCACCGTAATGTATGTGTTATATCCACACCGTGCATCCCTTTTGGAAGATCATGTTAGGGAACGGACCCAAAAAATGAGGTAGATCCAAAGCTTGAGTGGACCACACCACAGAAAAAGGGGGGGACGGTTCGGGTGGGTTGTACCTATTCATAAAGCCAACCATGGATGATGAAAGGAGGAAAACACTAATATCAGCTCGATCCAAAAATTCTATGGCTGCCGAGAAGTTTTTAATAATAAGGGTTCAATCCCCGCTGTTTTTTTGGTGTGGTCCACTTGAGCTTTGTATCTGATTCATTTTTGGTGGTGCCCTAAAATGATCTCAAAAAATAGATAGACGGTGTGGATATAACACAAACATAATAGTGAGATTTATAGAACGTTTTTTAGACATGCACTCACACACACCCCGCATTCACACTACAATGGATACTGAGGCATGACTAAGGACCAAAGACGATCAACACACTGTCGAAGCCCGTGGAGCGTGGCACAACACACAATCGACTACCCTGCCTGGAGATAGGACTGAGGATTTTAGGCATCTGTCATCAATGCGCCTAAGTACCGTCGAGATGATTCCACAGTTATAACGATTTATCTTACATGGTGCTTCAGTAAATAAGCTAGGAAACAGATTAGGTGCCTCCCTTGGGCCTTGCCTTCATCAATGTATTTTATATTACGCCTTTCATCCGTTTAGCAAGATTATTATAGCGTATGAGCCGAAAAAGCATATCCATATCTCAGGTGTACCAGTTCTATAGGAAACAGTGAGATTGAATGCCCTACCATTAAAAACTTCCTGTAACCCGCCGTTATGTTTTTCCATCCAACCTCTTAATAAGGTCACACACAAACCTGGATGAAAAAAAAAAAAAAAAACTTCAATTTGATCCAAAACTTCCCTGGCACATAATAAGCTTATAATGGCCAATCACTGATGTTTCCTATGGTATATATAATCCACCCGAGATTTCAATCTGGTTCAGTTTTGGGTTCATGCCCTAAAATGATCTGGAAAAGCAGATGGATGGTGTTGACATAGAATACATACATGATGGTGGGCCCCACGGTAAGGGCGGCACCATCTTGGGTGAGGCTGGGCCGCACCTAATCCTCATCCAATAAGCTACGACACAATAATCACGCTTCAGTGATAGTACTGGCATTGGATTTTGGAGTTGCAGAGCCATTGAAAATTTTCTCTTTTAATGTTCTACGTTCAACTATACTATGTAGTTATGGCGAGAATCATCCGTTCCCCATAACTTTTATCAAGAACATCGATGCTTCTGGCCACCCCATCATATTACCCCATGGGGCAAAATGTACTATTTCAATAGAAGGAGAGAAGGAAACAGCTTGCTGCTCGAGTATTGATATCAGATCTGACAGATCCCAACTCTTTTGTTCTCTTTCAGATGTTGGATTTTCTGCTTGAGAAGAAAGACGTGAAGGATGTCTTGAACGTAAAAAATAAATATGGCTACACTGCCTTTGATATCTCACAAAGAAACAGCCCCCCTAACACCATAATCAGCGATAAGATTCAAAATGCAGGAGGCAGGGGAAGCTTTTCATTGAACTGGAACATTTGGTACCCGAAAGACCAAGCCTGGACAAATGAAATGAACAACACATTGATGGTGGTGGCGACACTGATTGTAGCAGTTACATTCCAGGCTGCAATCAACCCTCCTGGAGGTGTCTGGCAGGATATACCAGATACCAATTCAGCTTCTCCAGCGCCATCTCCCAAGCATTCCATTGATCCTTCTCGTGTTGTACTTGGGACAGCCATTCATAATAACATCAACCTTACTTTGTTCAAAATATTCATGTACTTCGACACCATCGCGTTCTCTGCAGCTCTGTCAATCATTCTATCTCTTCTGAGTGGGTTTTCACTTAGGCGCCGGTTTACAACTTGGGTCATGGTGATCAGCATGTGGGCTACACTGTTCTCTATGGGTATGGCTTTTGCATTTGGCACACTGACCGTCGTTCATAAGGACGCCCTTAGAAAAATACCTTATGTTCTATATAGTTGGTTGGGAACCATTGTCCTAGTTCTATTATACCACTGTGTCATCTTTGTAGTCTGTTTGGAGGATAAAATCAAGAAGTGTTGGGTGGACATAATGATAATGCTGGGAATAAAGAAGGACATGACCAGTGACCAAGAGAAGAAAGAAACATCAGATGACCATAAATTCCATCACAAGGAGATGATGGCTTGAGTGATAAGGGCGTGCTTGAAGTCTATAGATTTTATGTGGTGTAATGATGTATGTGTGTACTCTTTTCATGTCTTTCTTAGTGTAGTTTTTGCTGTTAGTAGACAAGGACTATACGTATAAACAGCAGTAGCAAGGGTTTAAAACTCGAAAATTTTCAACCAGTCTAGTAATTCAGTTGAGTACTGTTGGCAGAGGGGGGCCTTACACAGGTTGGCTTTATCTATACCTTAGATTTGAACTCAACAGACAAAGAAAAGTGAGAAGAGAAACTTTGCTACTTTACTGTTGCTTTCAAGCCTACTAACTTGATTACAAACGGACTATAAGAGCTCCCTTATATAGACATTTTTCACCAAGGTGAAAAGACAAAAATGCCCTTTTAAATTACACTATAGGGGCATGGTATTAACTACTGTAACAAACACCAAAAAAATATTAAAAGATTCTTCGTTTCAAGGCATTTGGAACTGAACAGCCACATGGAGGAATGCACCTGGTTGCTGGAAGCTTCCTCCAACAATTACTCTCCTTGAGAATCCAACGGACAATGGGGAAGATGCACCGAATTGGTTTGGAATTCCAACACTCCCCTTCAAACCAAAACTGGCTTCATTCCGAGCATTGTTCTTAGTCATTTGAATGCATCTGTCGGCAATGCCTTTGTGAAAATATCCGCCACTTGTTCCGTAGTATGACAATACTCTAATTTCATCGTTTTCTGTTTCACACGATCTCTCAGAAAATGGTATCGGGTATCAATATGTTTTCTTCTTCCATGCTACACTGGATTTTTGGCTAGCTCGATTGCCGACTTGTTATCCACATATATGACTGTGGATCCTTCATGCGGATGCTTCAGCTCATTTAGCAGGTTTCTCAACCAAATTCCCTCACAAACAGTGAACGATGCTGCCACGTACTCTGCTTCACATGTGGACAGGGCGACCACACTCTGCTTTTTCGAATTCCATGTGAAAGCAGTCGTTCCAAGATAGAATACATAGCCAGTGGTGCTCTTTCTTTCATCTTGGTCACCTACCCAATCACTGTCTGAGTATCCATATAGCATTGCTTCATCACCGTATGGATAGAAAAGACTGAATTCTATTGTTCCTTTAACGTACCCGAGGATTCTTTTTGCGGCTAGCCAGTGTGATTCTTTTGGTGCTTCCATATACCTACTTAGAAGCCCAACACTGTAGACAATATCCGGCCTTGTGATTGTGAGGTACCTTAGGCTTCCAATCAAACTCTTGAACATAGTCGAGTCAACGCTTCTTTCTTCTCCATCATTTGTCAGTTTTAAGCCCGTTGTTATAGGCGTGTTTACGGCATTGCAATTGGCCATCTTAAACTTTTCAAGCAATTCCTTGACATACTTCTTCTAAGATATATAGATGCCACCATGTTACTGCTTTACTTCAATGCCTTGAAAAAAGGACATCAGACCTCGGTCGGCTCGAACTCCTTAAACATGGCCTTCTTGAATTCATCAAACATTGATCGGTTGTTTCCTGTAAACAACAAATCATCAACATACAGGCATGCTATAAGCATATCATCATGAGCATTCTTCTTGATGTAAATTACATGCTCATATAGACATTGGGCGAAGCCGTTCTCTTGAAGATAGTTGTCAATGCGTGCATTCCAAGCATGTGGAGCTTGCTTCAACCCATAGAGGGCTTTCTTCAGTCGATACATCTTGTGTTCCTCCCCTTGCATAATAAAGCCTTCAGGCTGGTTAATATAGACCTCTTCTTCCAGAATTCCATTCAGGAATGCAGATTTCACATCTAGTTGGTAGATCATTCAACTGTGATGGGCTACAAGGGAGATAATCATCCTCACAATGTCAAGGTGAGCAACAGGATCGAAGACTTCTTCATAATCCACCCCGTACTTCTGTTTATAGCCCTTTGGTACGAGCCTTGCCTTGTAGCGATCAATCTTACCATCGACATTTCGATTAATCTTGTACACCCATTTGACGCCAATAGTTTTCTAGCCATTAGGAAGTGTAGTCAGCTCCCATCTGTCATTTTTCTCAATGGCATGAATTTCTTCTTTCATAACGATTCTCCAACATTCTTCTTTTATGGGCTCCTGAAACGTCAGAGGCTCATGATTTGCATATAGACAAAAGATTAACCTCTTCAGTTTGCTCATAGATGTCGCTTAAGCTTTTCATTTTTATAGGTGTCATGGGTGAGGACAAGCTAGCCGAATTTTGACTTGATGGAGTTCTTCCAGGAGTGATGGAATGTACTCTTGGACTTTTGTATACTGATGATATAGCCAAAGAAGGTGTTGCAGGCATTTGCTCTTGACAGTCATGCCTTTCTTCATGTTCTTCTGTTTCGACTTGAATATCTTTGGTCGATTCTTCATCATTCCATTTCCAAGCTTCTTCCTCACTAAAGACTACATCTCTACTCACCACTACTTTATTGGTTAGTGGATTGTAGAGCTTGTAGGCTTTAGATCCTTCACTATAGCTGATGAAGATGCATTTTTCGCCACGATCATCAAGCTTCCTTCTTCTTACTTTTGAAACTTGAGCGTAGGCGACACACCCAAAGATCCTTAGGTGCACCACGCTTGGTTTGTAGCCACTCCAAGCCTTCTGTGGTATCATGTTTCTGACGCTCTTGGTCAGACACCTATTGAGCGGATAGGCAGTACATGCAACTGCCTCTGCCCAGAAATTCTTTGCAAACTTTTCTCCTTCAACATGGTCCTCATCATGTCAAGGATGGTGCAGTTCTTCCCTTCCGCAATGACATTCTGCTGTGGCGTGTAGGCTGCAGTGTGTTGTAGTTTGATGCCTTAATCCTGCAAAAATCTCAAAATGCATTTGAGGTGTACTCTCCACCTCTGTCAGATTTGAGTACTTTAATTTTGTGACCACTTTCAATTTCAACATGAGCTTTCAAAATTTTAAAGATAGTAAAAGCGGAAGATTTTTCTTTGATGCAATACACCCAAAGTCTTCTACTGAAACCATCAATGAATGTAATAAAGTATTTATTACCTCCAAGAGAGAGTGTTTCAAGTGGTCCGAAAATATCAGTGTGAACCAACTAAAGTGGTTCCCTTACTCTTCTGGACACTCCACTTGGAAAGGAGTTCCTTTGTTGCTTGTTGAGTGTGCACGCCTCACACACATGTTCTGGAGCTTCAATAGCCGACAAGCCATGCACCATGCTTAATGAGGATAAGAGTTTAAGGCCACTGAAATGGAGATGCCTAAAGCGAAGATGTCATCTCCATGAATCATTCTTCATGATTCCATAGAGACACTTCTTTGCCTTTGTGTTAATATGAAGCGGAAACATACGATTCTTTGCCATTTGGACTTGAGCCACAAGTCTTCTGTGAGCATCTCTTATAAAGAGAGAATAGTTCTCTATGTGTAGGACATACCCTTTCTCAAGGATTTGGCCGATACTAAGGATGTTATTTTTCATGTTTGGTACATAATACACATTAGAGATGTAATTTGGCTCACCATTCTTCTCATAAATTTTAACTTTTCCTTTGCATATCACGGATACCTTTAATGAGTCGCCAAAACTCACGTCGCCATGAACTCTTTCTGTGAGTTCCATGAATAGTTCTTTGTTACCACTCATGTGGTTGCTTGCACCGGTGTCGAGATACCACACATCTGGTCGTTCACATGCCTTTTCTTGTGTGAGGAGGTGTGTGGAGTCTTCTTGTTCATGGTGTGATGTTGAATGGTGTGATGCTTCAGTATAGTTGGATCGTTCATCTTGATCCACTTTGCTCCAACACTCAGAGGCATAATGACCGAATTTCTTGCAATTGTGGCATTGAGCGTTCTTTGTGTTTCCACGACCACGTATTAACGGGCCTCTACTATTTCCTCTTCCACGGAAACTGGTAAACTTTTGTTGATTTTGTTGATGGCTTGGATGATATCCACGCCCTCTACCTCTTTCACGATTGTTAGTGCCACGACCCCCTCGTTGTGTATGGCCATTCTTTTGTTCATTTAGAGTCAACTTAGACTCTAAGGCATGTTCAAGCATTGAACCATCATTTTTTTGCATTCGTTGCTCATGCACTTGCAACGATCCCATCAGTTCTTCAATGGATAGTTTTTCTAAGTCCTTTGATTCTTCGATCGCCACAACCACATGCTCAAACTTGGTTGTGAGAGATCGCAAGGCCTTTTCCATGACACGTATGTCTTCAACTTTTTCAACATTTCTTTTAAAATTGTTAATAATAACAATTAGATGTGAAAAGTAGTTGGAGATACTTTCACCTTCCTTCATGTACGCCGCTTCGAACTCAGCTCTTAGTATTTGAAGGAGAACCTGCTTCACTCAATCAACACCCTTGAAGATACTGCCAAGGGTATCCCAAGCTTTCTTGCTTAATGTTGCTTCGACAATCTTTTCAAAGGTTGATTCATCCAACCCTTGATAGAGGAGGAACAAAGCCTTATTGTCTTTCTTCCTTTAATTTTTGAGAGCGGTCTTTTTTTTCGTTGGTGAAGGCGGCTTCTTCCTCCATAGTGGGTTCTACATACCCATCAGTGATGATCTCCCATAGTTCTTGCGACCCGAACAACGCCTTCATTTGGATGCACCACTTTTCATAGTTGTCCTTTGACAACTTAGGAACCTGCGGCTGAATTGTGTGAGCCATCTTTTCTATTTTTTAAAGAAGGAATGGCTATTTTTATTTTTATTTATTTAAAATGAAGAAAGAGAAGGATAGAATAGAAGATCTATTTTTAAAAAAAAATAGATTTTTTTTCTTAGCTGGAAAAACTTCTGAAATTTGATTTTTTTTTTTTTAGCCGAGAAAACTGCTGAAATCTAATTTTTCCTTGAACAAATTTTTTTTTTCTTGAAATCTGATTTTTCTTGCCTGAAAAAAATGCTGAAATCTGATTTTTTTTTTTTTAACAGAATTTTTCTTTTCTTGGCTAGAAAAAAATTTGTTAGCAACTTCAACCAGGGAACTTAAAAAGAAAGAAAAAAACTTGGCTCTGCAATTTGATTTTTTTTTCTTAAATAGATTTTTTTCTTCAGAAATATCTGTACTTGACTGAAAAACTGCTGGAAACTTTTTGTAGAAGAAGAACTTGGCTCTAATACCAGTTTGTTGGCAGAGGGGGGCCTTACACACATTGGCTTTATCTATGCCTTAGATTTGAACTCAACAAACAAAGAAAAGTGAGAAGAGAAACTTTGCTACTTTACTGTTGCTTTCAAGCTTACTGACTTGATTACAAACGGAGTATAGGAGCTCCCTTATATAGACATTTTTCACCAAGGTGAAAAGATAAAAATGCCCTTTTAAATTACACTATAGGGGCATGGTATTAACTTCTATAACAAACACCAAAAAAATATATTAAAAGATTCTTTATTTCAAGGCATCTAGAACTGAACAGCCACATGAAGGAATGCACCTGGTTGCTGGAAGCTTCCTCCAACAATTACTCTCCTTGAGAATCCAACGAACAGTGGGGAAGATGCACCAGATTGGTTTGGAATTCCAACAAGTAATACCAAGTTTTGAACAGCTTTAATATTTAGGAAGGAAAATTCGTAAATATTTTTATTTTGGTAATTCAAGTCATGTTGTGTGGAGTGCTTTTAAATTTTTTTGAGTCAAGTCAACTGTGTCTTAGAAAGGTCTTTGCGAATAAATTTAGTCTTTATATATCCTTATCTTTATGGAATCTGATCGAAGATGTCTCTCTACTCTCTTGCACTTCCTCTTTAACAAACCTTGGCCTGATAATAAAAGGTGAAATTTAACTCCAACCTTATCTAACACCAAGCATCCTCCAGTTTCTCTTGGAGCTCCCCTGAGAATTAAGAGAAATGATTACCTCTCTCACTACTACACATTTTTGTTAATATTTTTATCACTGTGTTCTTCTCTTTATAGGTATTACTGATTGAAAACGACATGGAATTCACATTCTTTGATCACCACCCACTTGTATCAAATACTTTTTGACACTTATGTTTTAGTACTTAGCCAAAATGGCCCCACACATCTAATGACATATTTTTGCCACATTGCTCAGTTCCAACTAGTCTGCATTGAACGATTGCATCATCAAGTCTTGTAGGACAGAACATGATGCGGTCGATCACCATCTTCCTCGATCGATAAATACCTTGAATCCACAATAGAAAATCTTGAATTCACAAGAGAAATAAGAAAATTTTCTAAGAAATTAATTTATTGAATGAATCATAAAAACCCAGGCCCTGAACATCTGCTCTTCTTGCGGCTCGAGCCTCTGGTACTTCCTTGGCTACATACATCGGCAAACACAAGCTGTGAACATCTGCTTTTCTCATAAGCTCCGTGAAGGGAACTCTGTGGCGGATGGTCTTGCTAGTCTCGCTAGCAGTGGCTCCTCCGATCGTCTTTATCTCAGGTCTTCTGACCTTCCCCGTTTAATTAGAGGCAATCTCATCTTGGGCAAAGCTGGCATGGGCCAGATTAGGCAGCGTAAAATCAGGAAAGGTGTTGGGTAATCGCCCTTTCTACTCCACCCAACCCCCCTCAAGCCCCATTATTCTCTTCCTGCTGACGAGTCTACCTCCGTCCAATCCTCCTCTCCTTGCCTCGGCCTCTTTTCCTTTTCCTTTTGTAATTTTCTTCGCTAGATGATAGTCGGGGCCCGCTTGTTTTTTCCTGCCTTGTGGCCTTGGCCAAATGTTTGTAAATTGTCTCTTCTATATAATATATAAAGAATCTTTATTTTTTTTTTTAAAAAAAGAATGAATCATAAAAATAAGTTTAAAACCTTTGAAATAACCTAAGAAAACCCTAAAACTGTAATCAAAGAGTTTTAATCAAACTAGGAAACATATTCAGAAAATCGCACAAATTTCTCGGGCCCATCGACCTGTCGTCAACCGGTCGAGTTAACAGGTCGAAACAACTAAAAAGTGTCCAATGATTTAAACCAAAATTCAGAGATTTTCGACCTATCGACCTGATTTGTCCACCTATCAAACTAGATTTTGACCTGTCAACAAGATCTATCGACCTATCTAAACAGGAAAAAATCAAACAACAATCAATCTGGAATTTCTGCCAGAATTTCGACATATCAACAGAATTTGTTGATCGGTCGAACTACGATGAGTGTGTTCGATCCTTCTTGGCTTCTTTTCTTTCATCCATCTTAGCCATGAATGAGTCCGCGACCCATCTTACATCAGTCCCCTCCACTTCAAAAGTTCTCGTCCTCCAATTATTCATCGGATTCAGTTCATGATACTCGTACATGTCAGCCATGTTGAAGTACTTGAAATCTACATATCTTCAGGAAGATCAACAATATAAGCATTGTCATTGATCTTATGGAAGATGGATACCAGTCCAATCTTCTTGTTCTTCATCTTATTATATGTCTCGATCGAAAATCTCTTTTTACGTAAATGAACCATCATAGTGTCACCCATATTAAATACCTTCAAGTACTGATGCATGTCAGCCTTCTCCTTGTACTTGTAATTGGATGCCTTCAAGTGGGCCTGAACATTAGCATGTACTCTTATGATTCGGTCTGCCATATGTTCTGTGATGTTGCTCATGCTCGAGAGTTTGGGCAAGGGAACCAAATCAAGGGTGTGTCGAGGTACTCATCCGTACACAATTTCAAATGGGGACTTGTTCACAACCCCAAGTGTAGGGTCGTGATATAGTAATAATCTCAGTAAGACCGAGGTCGAATCTACAGGGACTAAACTCGTGTGTATTCTAAAAGTAGCTAGAATTAGAACTAGAAGAATAACTAAATTAGAAATCTGGAATAAAGGAAGTAATTGTGAATGATTGTTAATTGAAGCTTATAAATTTAAAGGTGGGAACTAGGGTGCCAAGGATCCACTTGTAGCTATTAAGATGCTACCTTCTGATTCAAGAGACACAATTGGAATCAAAGTCCTATCTTATCCAATTATAAAGAGAGATGATCAAATCTCTGAACTTCTCATTAATCTAGCCTCGATGGAAGAGGATTGTGAAGATTTGGAAGGGATTCCGTCACCAAACCATGCCTAGGAGACGATGACAAACAATAGAATTTACCGATCCCACAATCTTAAATAAAAAAAAGAAGATACTCAAAGCTATAGCAGCGTCTACTGTAATTTGAGTTAAAATAAACCATTGAAAACTAAAAATATTCCTTAAATCAACTAGATATTGAAAAGGCCGAGCTAAGAGTCCTAGAGGGGGGGGAGGGGGAGTAGGACTATGAAAAATTAAAAAATTTAATGCGGAATAAGAAAGAAATTAACAATGATAGCACTTAACAATTCAAATAGCAGAAATGAATAGCAACCTCAAATGCATAAGTATTGAGAGGTTGATACAGATGTTGTTCTAAGGACAACCTTATACCAAAAACCAATGGCTTATGGTAGGACAACTTGATTCCTAAAAGGTTTGTGTATCAAAATCTCAAAATGATACAGAGGAATAAAGAATAAAATAGAAATAAAATTCTACTGCTATTACAACATTCACCACATGTACTGAAAGTAAATAACAATCATTCACCACAAATGCTGAAAAAATAAATTACAACATTCACACACTTAGGCACATTCAACCATTCACAACTCCAGCAATTATAGTGGTTCGCTTGTGTGTACACCAATTATTAAAAAAATAGCCACACAACTACTCCACTCCTAATATCCTCACACAGTGGATATTGGCTTTCACTATAAAATAGGTTTTTCAAGGTTCACCTAAAACCTTCACAATTGTGTCTTTCTAGTGGGCTTACACAATTTAAAAACCCCACACTCTGAGATTTTCTAGATCACCTCAGACAAACCAAAAAAGAAAGAGATTTTCTAGCATAATCTCAAAAAAAAAAAAAAAGATTTACAAAAATGTAAATATATTTATCTGGATATTCTTCTTTGATAAAGCCTGGTAGAACCAATTCAGTGTAATTGTTCAATGTAGATGTTCAATGTCCACACTCACTTATGAAAGGTTCTTAAGTTCTAAATGATTTTTAAATTAAATCACCTTGGGCTAGCTTGATTTAATTTTGATCTCAAGAAAGGGGAAAACTTAAATCCCTTCTTCAATTAAGATTGGAATAGAGAATTCAAAATCAAATGCAAAAGGCTAAATTAAAAAGAATATTAAATGAGCACAATATAGCTTAAGAATATCACAAACTTATCTCTCAGAGTGGTGTCTTGATTATCTTGGAATTGAATGAAAAACACTGAAAATCCTCCTCAATTTATAGGTAAAATTATTGTTCACTCGACTGGCCTAGTGGTCGGTTCGACAGGTCGAAGGACCAACAAGATTACAAAATTTTGGGTGCGATAAGATAAGACCGTTCGACGACTGGTCGAGTGGCTTGCTCGATTGGTCAAGCCCTGCACTCAACTGGTCGAGTGAGACTAAAAACGGTTGTTGGACTTTGAATCGAGCCTGCTCGATTGGTCGAGTAGTCTCCAAGACTGATCAAGGGTCCAACAAAAAATCCTAAAAATTAGTAACAAACCTTACACTGGTTGAGGAAATTCTTGAACTGGTCAAGCCAATATTAGGACTAGTTGAATATATGCTAAGACTAGTCGAGAAAAGGCCTATAAAATTATATAATGACCCAAATTAAGTATGCAATCCATATGACCTAACTTACGGTCAATTTAATGTCATTCATACCTTATATGTGATATTTGAACATTGAAACATCATTCGCTTCGGTTGATAGTTGATCTTGAAGTACATGAAGCTTGACATCTTGAAGTATTTTGAAGCTTGAACTTGAAGTACTTGTGACTTATGTTTTAACTTGAGTAAATGAGCATTAAGCTTGAGAAGATTACTTGAGCTTGAATTCTTGAAGTAATACACATTGTCTTGATATAGTTGAAGCTTGAAAACTTGATCTAGTACTTGAACTTGCATAAGAATCTCTTATTCTTATACTTGTGCTGCTTGAATCTTGAATTAGAACATCTTGAACTTGTACTTGAATTGCTAGATCTTGAATATGACGATGAGCTACACAAGATACAGATTCCAAGAGGTTTTGGCACTACGAAATTTGACAATCATAGGAGCTAGATAGAATAGCATTTACAATCTCCCCTTTTGTCAATTTTGTGACAAAATAATAAAAATAAAAATATCGTATATGCACAATAAAGAAACATGCACCAATTACAACCTGGTCAAAGAATCATGCACCAGTTACAACCTGGTCAAAGAATCATGCACTAGTTACAAACAGCAAATCAATACTCTTAATACCTTACTGCATAGAATCTAAGAGGAAAAAAAAATTGCTACAAAAAAAAATTACTGCCTATCACCTAACCACATTCTCCATAGTTCCACATTCATTCTCCACATTTATCATAATGAAATAGGCATGTCAGGATTAATTCTCCCCCTTTTTGTCACTATATGATAAAGGAAAGAACCTATAAATGATGATGAAAACGCAAGAGTAATGAGAGAGGTAAGGTTAAGATAACACAGAGACAAGATAACTATTAAAAACATGTCCAATCACAAGAAAATTTTCAAGTATTAAAAGTTATTACATATTAGATACTCAAAACTAATCCGAACCAGAAGAAGGAGCAGGTATGGAAGGATCAATTTGATGAAGTCCCTTGTTAATGCACCTAAGATATTTGCACATATATTTAAATTGCATTTCTTGGAAAACATGCATACCTTCAACCTTCTCCTCAAGTGAGCGCAAACGCGCATCAAAATCAGATGGCTGATAATCAGGATCAGCAGCAGAATCAGATTCAATTTCATTAAAAATTTCATCCATATTGACATCATCTGGAGGCAAAACATCTTCTTCTTCATTTACTTTAGCTGCTTCTTCAACACCCACATCAACTTGGCCTGGGGCCAACTTCAAATTCATCTTGTTAATGTTAGAGTTGTTGAATGGTAGATGGTGAATGAGAGCTTCTCCAACAGGCTTAACCACTAGATTATGGGTGGCTAATACAGTCATAAGATGAGCAAAAGGTACATCACTGTGACATGGGTGGAGACAGAATTGAATCATGATATAACAAATACGAGAAGACACATAGGGACTCCAGAAATGATAGAATGAAGAATACGAACCATAAATGTAGTAAGCTCGGTTTTGTTACCAGATCTAGGATAGACATTTGAAATGAAAATCTATGAAGAACTCTATATCTGGGTAACATAAACTTGGAAGCGAGCTCATCCCCAGTACTCTATTCCGCATCCATATTACATAAAACTCTAGTGAGCATTTGCTTCTCGGATTCAGAAGATTTTACTACAAGCGAACTAATGGGAATACCGTCATCATTTATTCGAAAGTCCATTAATCTACAAATGAGGTGACGGTCCACATCAATTGGACCTTCTCTAGTAGAAATTGTTAATGTGAGATTTTCAGTAGAGAAGTCAGTAATACAAGCATACATGGTTGCGCAATAGAATGGAATACAGGACCACCCCAATATAAAATGTTTTCCCATTCTACAGATTGAAGAAGAGAAAGAATACTAAAAGGAACTAAATGATCAATGTTAACAGTCCGTTCTACTATCACATTACGTAAGAGAATATCCCGCACAAACTTGGGATCGTCCTCAGGTGACCGAAGATGGCGCACCGTGATAGAAGCCGAACGAGAAGAAGAGGGACCACGAGATCCTTTCTTCTTGTTTCTACCTTCCATTGCAACAAAGAAATCAAGAAATACAAGGATTGCAAAAGAGGCAAGAAGGGTTTTAAGCAAAAAGGATTTATAGCTAGAAAACCCACCAAACAACCATAAACCTTGAAATAAACAACACAAACAAAGAAATGGAAAATCAAATAACTCAAATCTACAAGGACATTGAAAATAATGCACTAACCATAGAGGAATTGAAGATGGGTTCGATCAGTCGTGGTAGGGCCTGTTGCAGAAGGACCAAATGAAGAAAAAAGTGATTTTCCCTAAATAAAAAGCAAAACCTGGTTTCACGATTGGTCGAGTACATACTCGACTGGTTGAGTGTTTACTTGATTGGTCGTGCAGCACAGAAATTTTACAAATTTTCATTAATTTGA
This sequence comes from Magnolia sinica, assembly GCF_029962835.1. NCBI lineage: Eukaryota > Viridiplantae > Streptophyta > Magnoliopsida > Magnoliales > Magnoliaceae > Magnolia > Magnolia sinica. Next base: position 32,337,124 of record NC_080575.1, read on the forward strand.
ATTTTAAAATTTTAAAATAATAAATATATACATTATGATATAGTAAGGCACAAATCATCAGTTCATATTGCACATACCAAGATTAAATTTCAATTTTGCAAACCTGTTTTTGTCGAGAGATTTTGTGAATATGTCTACAAGTTGAGTCTCAGTCGAAATATATTCCAATGAAATTATCTTCTCTTCCACTAGTTCACGAATATAATGATATCTAATGTCAATATGCTTGGTTCGTAAATGTAGAATTGGATTTTTAGAGATATTAATTGCACTTGAATTATCACAATATAAAACCATGGATTCTTGCGCAATTTCGTAATTGTTTAACATTCTTTTCATCCACACAAGCTGAGTACATTCATTACCAACAACAATATATTCAGCCTCAGCTGTGAACAGTGACACGGAACTTTGTTTCTTACTTAGCCAAGAAACTAAATAGTTCCCGACATAGAAACACCACTGTTAGTCGATTTACAATCATCAATGTTACCAGCCCAATCAACATCCGTGTAACCAACTAATTGCACACTAGTATCACGTGGATATTAGAGACCAAGATTAGCTGAACTAGCCACATAACGCAAAATCTGCTTAACAGCAATCAGATGTGACTCTTTAGGGTCAGACTAATATCTAGCATAAATTCCTACGCTAAAAGCAATATCAGGTCGGCTCGCAGTTAAATAAAATAAACTGCCTATCATACTGCGATATAACTTAGGATCCACACTCTTACCTATTGAATCCTTAGAGAGTTTTAGAGTAGTACTCATTGGAGTATCAAAATTTTTCCCACTCTCAAATCTGAACTTTTTAACTAAGTTCAAAGCATATTTGGTTTGAGAGATAAAGAAACCATCAGGGAGTTATTTGACTTGCAACCTTATAAAATAGTTTAGTTCTCCAACCATACTCATTTTAAATTTAGACTTCATAAGATCTGCAAACTAAACAGTCATGTTAGCACAGGTAGATCCATAGATAATGTCATCAACATAGATTTGTACTATTAGTATGTGATCATTGTGTTTCCTTACAAACAATGTCTTATCAACCCTTCCCATTATAAAGTTATGACTTAGTAGAAACTTAGTCAATTTTTTGTACCATGCCCTGGGAGCTTGTTTCAAACCATAGATTGCCTTCTTCAGGCGATAGACATGATTAGCATGCTTAGGGTCTTCAAAACCCGTTGGTTGTTCAACATACACTTCTTCATGAAAATCGTCGTTTAAGAGCACACTCTTTACATCCATTTGGTATATTTTGAATTTTCTAAAGCACACAATGGATATAAATAGTCTGATTGATTCAAGATGAGCTACTAGGGCAAAAGTCTCATCAACCAGCCTAGCCTTGTTTCTCATAATATTACCAAGTTCATCAGTCTTATTTTTGAAAATCTATTTTGTTCCGATAATGTGTTTATCTTTTGGTCTTGGAACTAAGTACCAAAGATCATTTCTTACAAACTGACTGAGTTCTTCTTGCATTGTTACAATCTAGTTTTCGTTGGTAAGAGCTTCTTTTACGTTAGCCAGTTCTATCTGAGATGTAAAGCACACGTAGTTACACATATCTTCAAGTTGTTTACAATTACACAAACTAGTGAGAGGATTTTCAAGGATTTGATTAGATGGATGGTCTTTAACTGTCCTTAGTTTAGAGTTATTTTGACTTGATGAAGAGTCTAGTTTATCAATTAAAAGAACTTCATTATTTTCTGAACTTGAGATATGTGTATTCAAGTGATCATCTATAACCACATTAATGGACTCTTGAATTACGTCAGTCCTCTTGTTAAGAACCCGATACGCTCGACTATTCAAAGCATACCTTAAAAATATCCCTTCATCGCTTTTGGTATCAAATTTACCCTAATTTTCTTGGTCACATAAAATATAGCACTTGTTGCCGAAAACTCAAAAGTATTTGCTAGTAGGCTTCTTATCAAAGCACATTTCATAAGCCATTTTACTATTTGATTTTCTAGTATAAACACGGTTAATTATATAACAAGTAGTATTTACGTCTTCAGCCCAAAGATTTTTAGGAAGCTTTATACTATTTAACATTACATTTGCCATTTCTTGAAGCACTCTATTTTTCCTTTCCACTACCCCATTTTATTATGGTGTTTTAGGTGCAGAATATTCATGTGATATTCCCTGATCACTGCAAAATTTCTCAAAACCGCTATTTTCAAATTCAGAACCATGATCACTACAGATCTTAGAGACTTGTGATTCTTTTTCCATTTGGATATGTTTAAGTATCCTTTTTACTTCGTCGAGAGTTTCTGATTTCTCTCTTAAGAAGACTACCCAAGTATACCTAGTAAAGTCATCAACAATCACTAGAATATACTTCTTGCCAGCTCGACTCTCCGTTCTAGTTGGTCCAATGAGATTCATGTGGAGAAGTTCGAGTGGCTTAGATGTGGCTTTGAAGTTTACCTTTTTATGAGCACTCCTAGTTTGTTTACTAATCTGGCACTCACCACCTATTTTATCCACTTTTTGAATTTTAGGTAGACCTCTTATCAATTCTCTTTTGCTCAATCTATACAAGTTGCGGTAGTGTACATGTCCTACATGCTTATGTCATAATTCAGTCTCATTGGTTTGGACCAGGTAACACGATAGATTAGATGAGCTTGAATCACAAACAATGTAGCAGTTTTCAAAAGTTGTGTGACCAGTTAATATTACAGAACCATTTTTATTTAAAATTTTACACCCTTGGTTAGTAAATTTTACACTATGATTATTATCGCATATTTGAGAGATGCTTAATAAATTATGTTTTAACCCTTCTACATATAAAACATTCTCAAATAGAGGGAGGTTAAAGAGCTGAACCAAATATTGGCCAATAATTCTACAGTTGCTACCATCACCGAATGTGACTGAACCATTAGTCATGTCTTTAAGATTGTTGAACAGACCTTTGTCACCTGTCATATGTTTGGAGCAACCACTGTCTAGGTACCACTTTGAATGGCTTGAAGCTTTGAAAGCGGTGTGGGCAACCAAACAAGAAACCTTAGGGACACATTTCATTACAGTTTTGGGTTTAGGAGTATAGTTGGTCTTCTTATGTTTATAATTTTTATAAGTCTGACCCACTGAGTTAGATTTTAAGAGCTCCTTAAGTAAATCAACAATCTTCTCAGCTAAAGGATTACAATTCTGATTTTTATAGTTGATATGGTTGCTTTTAGGTTTTAAGGTCTGAAAAGTCTTAGCATTTTTAGAATTATATTGATTCAGACTTTTCCCTTTTGAGTTAGAAGACTCCCCTTTAACAAATTTAGGTGGAGTATTCTTATATTTGGGAGGAATATTTTTATCATAGCCCAATGCAGATCGATCACCATATTTTCTGGATCCAAATAAAAGCTTTTCTAATTTAGGATTACCTTGGGCATACCCCCATGTGTCTTTCAAACTCAAAAGTGAAGAGACTTCCATTTTTAGCTTTTCATTTTCAGATTTTAAGTTTTCAACTTAGGAGGTTTTGAAATCTAAGTCGCACTTAGTTTTTTCAAAGCAATCTGAAATGTGTGATTTTTCTAAGACTAGATTATCAAAATTCTCTTTTAGTTTTGAAAACTTTTCTTTCTGAAGTTTTAGCTTTACAACAATTTTGCAACTTTCCTTATATAGGGCATCATAAGCATCTTGAAGATCTTCTTCATTTTCATGGCCACTATTCAGATTTTCTTCACTGATTGAAACATTATTATCTAAAAAAGTGAACTTAGCTAGAGTCATTAGGGCTTTAATAACATTAGCCGACTCGATTTCTGAATCTTCTGACTCAGAAGAGACTTCAGAGGAGGAAGATTCATCCCATGTAGCCAACATACTTTTCTTTTTAAACTTGTCATTCTTAGGACATTTGTTTGCTAGATGCCCATATTCATGGCAGTTGTAGCATTGGCTGTCTTTTAAAGATTTTTAAGTTTTAGATCTAGATCTTTTCTTCTCAATAGGTTTTTGCAAATCAACCCTCTTTTTACTTTTGAAAATCTTGTAAAACTTTTTAGCTAAAAGAGCCATATCATCTTCAGAAGTTTCTAAATTAGAATTATTACTATTTTCTTGAGAAATAATTTTAGAAGACTTAAGGGTGATGGATTTACCTTTAGGAGCTTTAAAGTTTAACTCGTAGGTTTATAAAGAACCAAATAGTTCTTCTACCCTCATATTATCCGTATCACGAAGTTCCTGGATCGCGGTTACTTTTGAATTGAACCATTCAGGCAATGAGCGCAGTATCTTTACACAGACTTTACTTTATGGGATCCTATCACCAAGACCCCACATAGAGTTGACAATGTCATTCAATATTGTATAGAAGTCCATGAACGTTTCACTTTCTTCCATACGTATTTCCTCAAATTTAGTTGTGAGGATTTGAACTTTAGATTTCTTAACAATTGTTGTACCCTCGTGTGTCATTTCTAAGATATCACAGGCTTTCTTTGCAATATCATAGGATATAATTCTCTTGAATTCATCCGGTGATAGTGTGCAAGTAATTACATTTAAAGCCTTTGCATTAGCACTACTCTCACTTTTCTGAAGAGCGGTATAAGAAAAGTAAAGTGTGACTTTTACAGTTTTAGATCCATCAGTACCAGTCACTTCAATGGTAGGAGGAATCCAATTGGTCACTGTGGCTTGCCACACGCTCTCATCTATGGATTTTTAAAAAATCCTCATTCTAGCTTTCAAATAGGCATAATTGGAGCCATCAAAAGGTGGAGGCCTAGTGACTGAAAGGCTCTCAAAATTTGACATCTTAAAAAGCTCAGATCGATTAGCTCAGGAAATTAATTCAAAAATTAAAGCGAATTATTAGGCTTTGATACCACTTGAAAAGGCCGAGCTAAGAGTCCTGGAGGGGGGGTGAATAGGACTATACCAAATTAAAATTTTAAATGTGGAATAAGAAAGAAATTAACAATGATAGCACTTAACGATTCAAAAAGAAAAAATGAATAGGAACTCAAATGCATAAGTATTGAGAGGTTGATACAGATGTTGTTCTAAGGACAACCTTACACCAAAAACCAATTGCTTATGGTAGGATAACCTGATTCCTAGAATGGTTTGTGTATCAAAATCTCAAACCGATACAGAGGAATAAAGAATAAAAAAGAAATAAATTTCTATTGTTATTACAACATTCACCACATGTACTGAAAGTAAATTATAATCATTCATTACAAATGCTGAAAAAATAAATTACAACATTCATACACTTAGGCACATTTAACCATTCACAACTCCAGCAATTATAGTGGTTCACTTGTGTGTACACCAACTGTTAAAAAAATAGCCACACAATTACTCCACTCCCAATATCCTCACACACTGGATATTATCTTGCACTATAAAATAGGTTTTTCAAGGTTCACCTAAAAACTTCACAATTATGTCTTTCTAGTGGGCTTACACAATTCAAAAACCCCTCACACTGAGATTTTCTGGATCACCTCAGACAAACCAAAAAAAGAAAGAGAGATTTTTCTGGCATAATCTCAAAAAAACCAAAAAGAGATTTATAAAAATGTAAATATACTTATCTGGATATTCTTCTTTGATGAAGCCCGGTAGAACCAATTCGGTGTAGATGATCAATGTCCACACTCATGAAAAGGTTCTAAGTTCTAAATGATTTTTAGATTAAATAACCTTGGGCTAGCTTAATTTGATTTTGATCTCAAGAAAGGGAAAAACTTAAATCCCTTCTTCAATTAAGATTGGAATAGAGAATTCAAAGTCAAATGCAAAAAGCTAAATTAAAAAAATATTAAATGAACACAATATAGCTTAAGAATATCACAAACTTATCTCTCAGAGTGGTGTCTTGATTATCTTGGAATTGAATGAAAAACTTTGAAAATTGTCCTCAATTTATAAGCAAAATTACTGTTCACTCAACTGGCCAAGTAGTTAGTTCGATAGGTCGAAGGACTAACAAGATGTCAAAATTTCAAGCACGATAAGATAAGATCGTTCCACGACTGGTCGAGTGGCATGCTCGACTGGTCGAGCCCTACATTTGACTGGTCGAGTGGGACCAAAAATGGTTGCTGGACTTTGAGTCGAGCTTGCTCCACTGGTCGATCACTATTCACTCGACTGGTCGAGTAATCTCCAAGACTGGTTGAGGGTCCAACAAAAAATTCTGAAATTTAGTAACAAACCTTGGACTGGTCGAGGAAATTCTTGGACTGGTTGAGCCAGTACTAGGACTAGTCGAACATAGGCTAAGACTAGACGAGAAAAAGCCTATAAAATTATATAATGACCTAAATTAAGTATGTAATCCATATGACCTAACATATGGTCAATCTAGGGTCATTCATACCTTATATGTGATATTTGAACATTGAAACATCATTCGCTTCGGTTGATAGTTGATATTGAAGTGCATGAAGCTTGACATCATGAAGTATTTTGAAGCTTGAACTTGAAGTACTTGTGACTTGTGTTTCATCTTGAGTAAATGAGCTTTAAGCTTGAGAAGATTACTTGAGCTTGAATTCTTGAAGTAATGCACATTGTGTTGCTTAAAAACTTGATCTAGTACTTGAATTTGTATAAGAATCTCTTATTCTTATACTTGTGTTGCTTGAATCTTGGATTGGAACATCTTGAACTTGTACTTGAATTGCTTGATCTTGAATATGAAGATGAGCTACACAAGATACAAATTCCAAGAGGTTTTGGCACTACAAAATTTTAAAATCATAGGAGCTAGATAGAATAGCATTTATAGATATCAATGGAGTTCAACATAAACATGAATCAAAGTAAAGTGAACATCCCAATCACGCTACAAGCTTCACCTCTTAGCCCTAGTTAAGAGATTTAGCCAACCATAGACATGATTGAACTAAGAACTCTTGAACAAAGCATAAAAACAACAAAGGAAGAAGCATAAAGACTCTTGGTGGCAGCTCTCCACCCTTTGGCTCCACTCCTCAAACTCTAGATGATGCTTAGAAATGTCCTATAGACTCCTATTTATAGTTGTGAAGCTCCACCTTACGCACCGACTTAGAATTTCTGCAATTTGATCGCAAAAGCATCTTAATTTGTGCAGCTGCGTTACGCATCGGTTAGACCGAAGTTAGATCCGAAGTCAAGTCTGAATTTGGAAATGATTCTATTTCAGCAGTTTTCCAATTTCAGTTGGACCGAGTTGTGTTCGATCAGACCGAACTTAAGTTGTCGGTTGGACTGAATTAATCTTCGGTCAAACCGAATTAACTCTTCTCAGCGCTAAAGATTTTTACGCACTTTCGGTCACACCGAATCCTCCCTTCGGTCAGACCGAACTAGGTTTTGGTCGAATTGAATTGTCTATCGATTGAACCGAATTAGCTTATGAATTTCATCGTTTATTACGGACTGTTTTGTGCCAATCTGATCGAACCGAACCTGTCTGTTTTCTACTACGGATTCTAAAGTCTTTCAAGTCCTTCATCCTTTGTACTTGGTTTCCTTGGATCTTTGGCATGTGAATTCTTCATTCTAGGTCTCTTAAGATCTATCCTTTGCTTAGGTAGTTCTTGAGCATCAAATCCATGCTTTTAGCATTCTTTTCAATCCAAGCTCTCAGATTTACCTTACAACACAAACATGTATAAAATATACCATTAAGCTTTATCATGTTCTTAAAACCAAGATATAAATAGGGGAGAATATGCAATATTTGACACTCAATAGGACTTTCTAGTGGAACTATTCAGTATGTTATTGAACACGAATTCTGCTTGAGCCAAGGCCAAGTCCCATTGTTTGCGCTTATCACCTCAAATGCATCGTATAAGGTTTCGAAGTATGTAGATGATACGCACTACTGAACTATAATTGGAAATCATCACCTCAAAGCCATCAAAAAAATGACCGAGGAACTTAGTGTCACGATATGAGGTAATGGATTTTAGGGCCCCACGTAGCCGAACAACTTCTCAGAGAAACAGATTTGTAACGTGCATAACGTCGAGAATTTTCTTGTATAGTATGAAATATGTCATCTTTAAAAAAATTTGTTGATTATGATAAAAGACAAAATCCACACCACTATGGGTCCATGGGAGACCTATCACAAAGTCCATAGAAAAATCCTCCCAAGGGTCATAGGGGATAGACAATAGAGTGTATAATCCCAAGTTTTGTGACTACCCCTTGGATGCCTAACACATGTGACACCGTTGCACTGCTCTTCCCACATTTTGTTTTAACTGTGGCTAATAATAACATTCTTTCAAGAGATCTATTGTCTAGTCTCGCCCTAGATGACTGCTGAGGCCACTTTCATGTAGCTCTTAAATGATACGATCTCGCATTGAACTCCGGGGATTGCACAATTTATTTCCTTTAAAGAGAAATCTATCCTGGTTGCTGGGTTGACCTTCCTGACATCTAATCCACATGTTCTTAAAGTCATTGTTGTCAACATACAGGTCTTTGAGGCATTTTAAACTTTTAACCTCATTGCTCATGGTGACTAACAAAGTTGTACGTCAGCTAAGTGCATCAACCACTTTGTTATGTTGCCCAGACTTATGCCTTAACAAAAATGTAAATTCTTGTAAGAATAAAATCCAACTAGCATGCACACAATTCACATTAGTTTGATTATTAATGAATTTGAGAGCTTAATGGTCTATATAAAGAATGAATTCCCTCTTAATTAAGTAATGTCGCCAATGTTGCAGTGCTTAGTACTACTGCATACAATTCGAGCTTACGTCAACCACTTTTTATGTGCATCACTAAGATTTTCATTGTAAAAGGTTATCAGCATGCCTTCTTATGACAGAACACCCCCAATTCCAACATGTGAAGCATCGCATTCGACCTCAAATAGTTTGTCGAAGTTGTGAAGTACAAGAATTAGGGTTTTGGACAATCTATGTTTAATTTCAGCAAAGCTCTTATCAGCTTCGTTAGTCCATTGAAGTGGTCCCTTCTTCATATAATCTATAATCGGTGACACAGTGGTGTTGAAGATTTTCACGAACCAACAATAAAATGTCGCTAACCCATGAAAACTCCATACTTCATGGATGGTTGTTGGAACCAGCCATTCTTTGATAGCTTTCACCTTTTCGTCATCCACCCGAATGCCCGTGGATGTCACGACAAAGCCTAAAAGCATCAAGCTATTGGTCAAAAGGCTGCATTTTTCATATTGAGATAGAATTTTTTTTTTCGGTGAGCACTTAAAGGACCTGTTTGACATGTTCCATATGGCTTGCTTTGTCTTAATTATATATCAAAATTTCATCGAAGTAGACCACTACAAACCACCCAATGAATGGCTTCAGAATTTGGTTAATCAACCTCATGAATTTATTAGGTGTGTTCGAAAGATCGAAGGGTATGACCAACTATTGATGTGAAATATTGCATATTTCTCCCTTATTATTAATTTGTTTTATGAACCCATGAATGCGCTTAATCGATATATTTTCATATGTTTTCTCTTGTGAGGTGGTTTTGAGAGCTAAGGAGAAAAGAACGCTTAAAGGGAACATTTAATGCTCAAAAGATTACCAAGTGAAGACTTGGAGACGCTTAATGAAGAATTTACATGCTAAAGATCCAAGAAAACTAAGTGAAAAGGAGAAAAAAATTGGAAAAATTACAAGTTCAATAGTAGAAAATAGACTGTTTGGCTCAACTATCGGTCCGACCAAAAGTGCACAACACGGTCCAGCGACGAATGATGGATTTCGAAGTTAATTCATCTACAATCGAAGATTACTTTGGTGCAACCAAAGCCAGGTTCAGTGTGACTGAAGAGATGTTCGATGTGACCGAAGGTAGATAGAGAGTTTAGATACAAATCAAGTTAATTCAGCTATGATTGCAAGTTAGTTCGGTGCGACTGAAGGCCATGTTCGGTGTGACCAAAGTCAGTCGACTGCATCCAAAGCGTAACTCAAGTGCATAAATTTGAGGTGGTTTCAAAGTCTGTCTAAACAAACCTATCTAAAGGGATCTTTTAAGACTTTCTAAGGACGAATTAGGGTAAGAAGAGTAGAGCAATGAGTTATGGTGCTTCAAAGAGTTCTCCTTCTTCTCCAATATCTTCTTCTTCTAGTTAGTTTTTCATGTTTTTCTTTAAGAGTTTTAACTCAATCATGTTTTTGGTTGGCTAATCTCTTAGCTAGAGCTAAGAGGTGAAGCTTGTAGTTTGTTTTAATGTTTATTTTACTTTAATTCAAGTTTATGATTTTCATGTTAGATCATTCATAGTTTATGGTTTAAATAAAGAAGTATTTTTTAATTTACCTTGATCTATCGTCGGCTTCGGGCATGGTAGATGCTTAGGAATTTCTTAAATGCTTTCTTCTCTATTTTTTCCCAAATACTTTTTTATTCTTTTTCTTTTTTAATCTCAAAATTTCAATAATTTCCTATGTTTTTTTTTTAATATATAAAAGAGCTTTCGGGCAAACCTATCAATAAAACAGATAGGACCACCTATCTTGAGAAAAGAAAGACAGGCAACAAAGAAAATTATCCCTCCCTCACAGTACCTAATCCCACCCTATCCAGAAATAAAAGGCCTCTGGTAATAGAGGGGAGCTCCACCTGAGATTGTAAAAATCTGCGAGACTGGCCATCACTACCCATCTGAGCTAGGTCATCAACTATGACATTAGCCTCCTTAGGGGTATGAGAAATTGAAACCTCCACAATTTTCATGAGCGCCTTGACCCTGGCCCGCCACTAGCACATGGTGCACACGAGAGACTATTTCATGGAGAGGATCTTTACGATAGATTTGGAGTCGCATGCAACCTCCACCTTGGTGAAACCAACTTCGTGCAATGGGAGATGCCCTCCTAGATCACCCTGATCTTGGCTCGAGAGTTGGAACCAAAGCCATAACCGGATGAGAAGGTGAACAAGAAGTCACCCTAACTACTTCTACCGACGCCGCCACCCCCTGAAGAGCCTCGGTTCCCAAGCGAAGAACCATCAACGTTGATTTTAACCCAGGCCCTCTTAGGTCTTATCCATTTGACTTGGACCCTCCTTAAATACATTGTCACCCCATCAATATAGAAATTTGAGAGGGCAGTAGCCGAAGCACACTTAACCACCTTAGGGAGGGGAAGGGATGGGCTGAGTAGGGTGATCTAGTGATGGACCCTAGTAATCATCTTGGCTCTGAAAATCAAGGAATCTTCAAAGTAAGTGGTGTTTCTAGACATCCAAATTTCCCAAAAAATGAAAGTGGGGTTAAGACCCCTCAACATATGCCAACAGTCAGATGGGGCAGTTAACGCCCACCACTTGGTTGCTCTACCAAAATCTGAGTCATGCACCAAAGAATTAATGTTAAACATGGGTTGAAAATGATCCCACGCCTTCGAAGCTATGTCGCCTAAGGAGAAGACATAGTCGATTGTCTTCATGTGGGGTGATAGCGGAGGAGGACAACAGTCGCATTTAGAAGCCATGTGAATCCCTTTAACTCAAGTTCTATCATCCACTGGAATTACAGTCCCGACTAGGTTCATCTGAACTTGGTCCTGAATCGTCGATCGTAACCCACTTATAAATTGTGCTACCTTCTGCTATTCAGTTTATAACAGATCATTCCTCATTGCTAACTGCTGGAATTCTTGGGTGTAATCTGTGATGGTTCGATTTCCATATCGGCAATTTTAGTATTGTTGTAACAATACTTGCTCGTAATCACTATGGAGGAATCATGATTGAAGAAGGAGTCTCATCTGGGGCCGTGATCAGATGGGCTCCTTGTTTTGTTGGGCACGTTAGAGTTATAATTGCTCTCACCATCCAGAACCACCAGATTTTAATTTAAATGCTACTAATTTCACCTTTTTATGTTCCAACACATCCATGTAATCAAAATATTGTTCTAGGTTGAGGGTTAAATATTGCATATTAGACCCCAGTTATTATCTGATTTTATGTACATGATAATGTTTTACGTCCTATTTTAATCATGTTTTTATTGCAAGGTGAATTTAAGAGCGTGGATTGAAAAAGGGTGCTAAAGGCATGGATTTAATGCTCAAAAATCATGAAGGTAAGGGACAGATTGTAGGAGGTCAAGATCGAAGAATTTACATGCAAACGATCTGAGAAAATCAAGAGATCAGTGATAAAGAGGCCCGAAAGTCGTCTTGAATGCAAGATCACAAGGTTCCCATCATCTTTTTGGTTCGAAACTTTATACATGGCCTGAGGACCCTAAATTAACCATAGACGTCGAATTTTAGCCATTGGATCTTTGTGAAAGTGGCCCAACGGATAAATTCGCCCGTAAATCACTGATCTGGGGCCCACCTGATATCTGGATATGCTTCAATTTTGGTCTCAAACCCTTAAATCGGATGAGAGAGATGATGGATGGAGCAGATGTATCAAGACATCACTTGGACCACACTTTGAGTAGTATGCATGTGCATAGCATACATACACTGGCCGCACACTAAACCCGAAATTCGGTCAAAGGGTCCTTGACCCGACCAAATTCCTATTATTCACCATCTTCCTTCCGTAAACAATGGACAGACGTCCACTAAAATTGATAGTGGGCCACCACCATCCATCGCACAGACGATCAGGACCATCCATTGCATCCAAGAGGCCCAACCGACCATACCCATGGACTCCCTTCGCTCCCATGCACATGTACACACGTATATCGATGAAAACCGCACGATGAACAATGAGGTGAGTTGATATAGTGGGTCACACCAAAACTCGACCAAAACTATTCCTTTCCAATTGAAATCGCGCTAGAAATCCAATGAACGGGGTGGATTTATCTGAAAACATCACTGTAGGGCCCACCGAGCATCTCAACGCAGGACGGTTCGCACCCTACGCACGTCCAATTTTCTCGAATTTTGTGAGGTGTTGTATGGCCTAGATGATGGTCGAATCTCTGATCTGAACCGTCCAAAAGCTCAGGAAGGGGGCCACGACCCCATCCATGAAGGCCAAACAAGATCTCGGGATGATCTGCTGTCCCAAAGCCACTCCAAACGCAAGTCGTTTTGCATTTTGTTGTGAAAGAAGGAGTTTCAAGAAACTCCTTGTTTGTTGCGTAAAAGCTACGCAGCTGACCATTCTAGCTGACCTACTAGCCCTATAAAGAGAGGGAGAGATGGATGAGAGAGGCATCCAATCAGTCGTGGAGCAAAAGAGAAGAGAGAGAGAGAGAGAGAGAGAGAGAGAGAGAGAGAGATCGTGGAGACGGCAACGAGAGTTTTTCTGCTCCTTTTTCTTCCTTCCTTAGTTTATTTCTTTGATGTTTTCCTTTAAGAGATTTGAGTTCACCATGTCTATGATGGGCTAAACCTCTTAGCTAGGGTTAAGAGGTGAAGCTTGTAGTGAGATGGGAGATTTTTCTTTATGCCTTTTGATTCAGGTTTAAGATGAACTGATGTTGATTCTAGTTTGATTATAAGGAATGCCTTTAGTTTTTAATGGTTTGTTGTGACTTAAATTACAATAGATCTATGATAGCTTTGAGCATGTCCTTTTCATTATTATGATTATAAAGTTAGGAGGCCCTATTGTTTACCATCGTCTCCTCGACATGGTTGGATGATGAAACCCTTCCTAATGTTTATAACTCTCTCAGATGGATGTGGATTGGTTGGATTATGTTGTTTGCTTTGTCTCATGGGCATGGCCTTGTGATGGAATCAAGTCTAATTCTTATACCTCTTATCCATTAATGACTAGATCAAAGGACGTTCATAATTGTTTTTAATGAAGTATCTTCCATCTAGATGAGGATAGGGCTATGAATGCAGTTGTGTTTATGAATCAAGCATAGATCTCTCTGATCTCTACAAGTGGATGCTTAGAATCCCTAATTTCCCACCTTTGAATTTCACAAGTTTTAGTTAAGATTTCACCTTTATTCCCTTAAAATTTCCTGATTTAGATTACATCTTCGCCTAGTTCTAGTTCAAGTTACTTTCAGATTACATACAAGGTTCAGTCCCTGTGGATTCGACCTCGGTCTTACCGAGATTATTACTACATCACAACCCTTTACTTGGGGTGTGAGCAAGTTTTTGGCGCCGTTGCCGGGGATTGATGGTTACGTTTTTCTGAAATTAACTAGTTTTAGATTGGGTTAAGATTAGGTTTTTTTTTTTAATTTTTAGATTTAGGGTTTTTTCTATTTGATTTCTAGTAACTAACCTAATTTTCCTGTTTTGTAAGACTCTGATATAGGCTTTCTAAATTGGTAATCTCCTTCTAATTTTTCTTCCTTTTTATTTTTAGGATTAGGTTTTATTTCTATCTTTAGAAACTTTTTTTTAAAGGTTCTCTTTTGTTTTTAAAAACTAACTTGTTTCCTAATTTAGGTTTAGAACCTTCCTTATTAATTTTTAGAAACTAGGATAGTTATTTCTTTAATAAAAAAAAAAACTTTTTCTAGTCTTAGAAACTAACTCATCTTTTTAATTTTTATTTTTAGAAACTTTCTTATTTTAGAACTTTTTAAACATACCCTCTAATTTAGGTTTAGAACTTTCCTAACTTGTTTTAGAAATTTTCTATTTTCTTTTTGAAAATTTTCCACTTTTAGAAACTAGTTTACTTTCTATTTTAGGAACTTTCTAATTTTAGACTTTCTATTTTTAGAAACTGACTTGTTTTGTTTTGTTTTGCAAGTTTTTAACTTAAGAATTTTGAATTTGGTAACTTCTTTCCAACTCTTTTCTCTTTATTTCTAGATTTCTATTTAGTTTCTTATTTTCTAGGTTTAGTTTAGAATCTGTGATTGAGGGCTACGAGTGTTTCATGCCCAAGTGGGTTCGTGACAACACTCGACGTCTCTTGACTGAAGGAGGATTGATTGAGGGGTTGACTATTCATCGCAGGACTAGACACCGCTCGAGATCCCCAGAGTTAACTGAAGTGATGACTGCAAACAAACCTCTACTACCCCAACCTAGGGTGGAGGACATCCAGGATGAGAATGAGGTGCATCAAGCACCCCTGTCTCGTACTTTATGAGATTATTTACAATCGGCGAGGGTGAACATGCCCTCATGCATAGTTTTTCCTGAGAATACGGAACACATGGGTATCAAGCCATGGGTGATCCAGCTCCTTCCTAAATTTCATGGGTTTGAGTTAGAAAATCCATATTTACGCTTGAAAGAGTTTGATGAGATCATAGTCACTTTATATTTTCCAAACGTATCTGAAGACACAGTCAGGCTGAAAGTCTTTCCCTTTTCTTTGAAACAAAAAGCTAAGACGTGGTTGCATTCACTACGTCGTAGATCTATTGGCACATGGAATGATATGCAAAGGGAGTTCATAAAGAAATTTTTTCCACATCATAAAATGAACACCCTTAGAAAATCAATCATGAACTTTGCCCAAAAGGAGGATGAAATATTCTTCCACTGTTGGGAAATGTTCAAGGATGTTGTTAGTTTATGCCCACAACAAGATTTTGAAACATGGCACATTACACACTTTTTCTATGATGGACTGACATCTTCCATGTAACAATTGGTTGAGACGATGTGCAATGGGGAGTTCATGAATAAAAATGTCAATGATGTGTGGGACTACTTGGATAGACTTGCTGAAAACGCACAATCATGGGACACATACCCCAAATTAAGCACCATGTCTAGGCTGACTCAATATAAGGAGAGGGGTGGAATATATCTCATGAAAGAGGACAATGATATCAATTCTAAAGTGACTAATCTCATAAGGAAATTCGAGGCCATGAAATTAAAGAAGGATAAGGTTAATGAAACTGTTTGCGATATTTGTGATGGTAACATTCACGCAACTAAAAATTGTCCAACAATACTTGCCTTCTGAGGGTTGCTGAATAAGAAATCCAATGCCATGAACAATTATCAAAGACCTTTCAATGGACCTACCTCCAATACATACAATCCTAGTTGGAGAAATCATCCAAACTTCAGTTGGAGGAATGGACAAACGGCTACCCCTCGAGGTTTCTTCAATCAAATTCCAAATCAAGTGAAACCTCAAGAGGATCTGGTTCAAAAACATATTCGAGATCAAGAGCTACTCAGCCAAGACATCAAAGTGGCTTTGAAGTCCAATTGGGGGAAAGGGGATGCTTCCTGCTCAACCTCTCCCCAATCCTAAACTGTAATATGAGATAAGTTTCCAAGCTCTTCAAATCAGATGGAGCAAGCTAAGTCTATCACCACTCTTAGGAGTGGGAAGATAATTGACAAATCTATTCCATAAGGGCTAAAAAGCCTCAGGACCTGGAAGAGGATAATGATGATAGACCTAGCACTACTCCACAAGAATTGGAATCGGAATCTCAAGGGAAGCCTATTGTTCCATTCCCCTAACGGTTAGTTGCACCAAATCCTCTCTCTAATTCTTAGGATATTCCAGAGGTGTTGAAACAAGTGAAGGTCAATATTCCTCTACTTGATGTCGTAAAATAAATACCTTCATATGCCAAATTCCTGAAAGAGTTATGCACGACCAAACGGCGGCAAAATATTTAAAAGAAAATCTTCTTGACTTAGAAAGTGAGTGTCATCATAAAGTAAGATGTGCCGTAGAAATTTAAAGATCCCAGTAGCTTAACCATATCATGTGTAATCGGGAAGTATCGAATTAAGCATGCACTTCTTGACTTAGGAGCGAGCGTCAATTTGATTCCCTACTCGGTGTATAAGCGTTAGAATTAGGTGAATTAAGACCCACCTTAACCACATTACAACTTGCTGATCGCTCTGTTCGTGTACCAAGAGGGATAATTGAGGATGTATTGGTCAAGATTGATAGATTCCACTACCCTGTAGATTTTATCATCCTGGATACCAAACCTATCAGTAACATGAGCACTTAAATTCCCGTCATTTTTGGTCGTCCATTCCTTGCCACTTCAAACGTAACTATTAATTGCAAGAATTGTGTCATGAGTATGTATTTCAGGAATATGACATTGGAGTTAAACATCTTTTTCAATACAGGCAGACGGTTAGAGGATGATGATGATTTCCATGATATTAACAGATTGACTCTTTTGTGGAAGATAGGACACCTTTGACCTTATCCTCTGACTCTCTAAAGATGTGCCTGGCCCACTCCCATGATTTTGATGATGACATGATTACAGAGGTGGTTATCATGCTTGATACTACGCTGGTACTTGAAGTTAACTGGTGGAAGCCACAATTTAAAGAATTGCCTCAAACTGAAGAAGTGTCTCTGCCATCAAACGTAAAGGCACCGAAGCTTGACCTAAAACCTTTACCTTCTGATTTGAAATATGTTTATTTAGGTTAAGATGAGACATCTCACCTTGAGCCAGAACAGGAGAGTATGCTCATATCTACTCTCATTAAGCATAAGGGAGCCCTTGGATGGATAATTGTGGACATCAAAGGAATTGACCCTTCGATTTATACTCACCGCATTTATCTTGAGGATAATGCGCAGACTTCTCGGCAACCACAATCATAAACTCATGAAGGAAGTGGTTAAGGCCGAGGTTCTTAAACTATTGGATGTGGCTATCATATACCCTATATCCGATAGTCAATGAGTGAGTCCAACTTAGGTGGTTCCTAAGAAGTCTGGAATCACAATCATAGCTAATGCCAACAATAAACTCATGCCAACTAGAGTTACTACTGGTTAGAGAATGTGCATTGACTATGGAAAATTGAATACCCTCACGAGGAAGGACCACTTTCCTTTGCCCTTCATTGATCAGATCTTGGAAAGGTTAGCTGGTCATTCCTATTACTATTTCCTTGACGGGTATTCGGGCTACAATTAGATAGAGATAGCCTCTGAAGATTAGGAAAAGACTACATTTACATGTCCCTATAGCACATTTGCTTACCGAAGGATGCCATTCGAACTATGTAATGCCCCTGCCACCTTTCAGTGATGTATGATGAGTATCTTTTTTGACATGGTGGGGCAATATCTAGAGGTCTTCATAGAAGATTTCTGTCTTCAGTCCATCTTTCAACAAGTTCTTAGAGAGTATTAAACGTGTGTTGAAAAGATGTGAAGAAAATAACTTAGTACTTAATTGGGAGAAGCGTCATTTCATGGTTCGTAAGGGAATTGTTCGTGGACATATCATCTCGTCAAAGGAATCAAGGTAGATAAGGCTAAAATTGATCTTATCTCTAACCTACCTCCACCCAAGAACATACAAGACGTACAATCCTTCATAGGACATGCTAGGTTTTACAGGCGATTCATAAAGGACTTTAGTCTCACCTCTCGTCATCTATGTAATCTACTTCAAAAGGATATGTCATATGAGTGGACTGATCCATGCCAAGAAACTTTCACTAAGCTTAAAGGCATGTTAAGTACTGCACCTAGCATCCAGCCACCCGACTGGAGCCTTCCTTTTAAACTTATGTGCAATGCATCTGATTATGCTCTTGGGGCGGTTTTAGGCCAGAGAAAAGAAAAGAAGCCCTACATTATTCATTATGCAAGTAAGACTCTAAATTCTGCCCAAGTGAACTACTCAACTACGGAACAGGAACTCTTAGTCGTAGTGTTTGCTTTAGACAAATTTAGGTCCTACTTGATTGGATCCAAGATCATCATTTACACAGATCATGCAACGCTCAAGTATCTTCTTGCTAAGAATGATGCTAAGCCCCGCCTGATAAGATGGATTCTCCCACTCCATGAATTCGATTTAAAAATTAAAGATAAAAAGGGAGTAGATGATGTAGTGGCTGACCATCTTTCCTGGCTTAATCCCTCTGATTCCCTTGAGATGGCACATATCAATGAAATG
Organism: Magnolia sinica; assembly: GCF_029962835.1. NCBI lineage: Eukaryota > Viridiplantae > Streptophyta > Magnoliopsida > Magnoliales > Magnoliaceae > Magnolia > Magnolia sinica. The sequence goes on from NC_080575.1 coordinate 32,355,967, forward strand.
TTCCCTGACGAACAATTTTTCAGAGTCTCCCACTCACCTTGGTTCACTAATATTGCTAATTATCTTGCCACAGGTTTCATACCAACACATTAGACTGCACAAGATAAGAAGAAAATTTTCACCGAGGTGCATAACTTTTTTTGAGACGATCTATATTTGTTTAAATATTGCCCAGACTAAATTTTAAGGAGGTGTGCCAGGCGATAAGCATCAGAATGCCATCTCCTTCTGTCACTCACAGGCCTGTGGTGGTCACTTTTCTATTAAAAAGACCACAACCAAATTTCTGCAGTGTGCCTTGCCCACTATGTTTAGGGACACTCATGAGTTTTATAAGGCTTGTGAGCATTACCAAAAGTTGGGAGCATTGTCTCATCAAAATATGATGCCCTTGAACCCCATTCTTATCAATGAGGCATTTGATTGCTAAGGCATCGATTTCATGGGACCATTCCCCCAATCCTTTGAAAAACTATACATTTTGCTCATCGTAGACTATGTCACTAAATGGATTAAAGTGACTCCGTACCGGAACAATGACCATCGCACAGTCATTAAATTCTTAAAAGAAAATATCCTTTCCCAGTTCGGAACACCTCGTGCCATCATTAGTGATGGGGGCTCACACTTTTGTAATAGACCAATCGAGAGTTTAATGAAGAAATATGGTATCTCTCATAAAGTGAGCACCCCATATCATCCACAGACAAGTGGGCAAGCTGAGATTTCTAATAGGGAGATCAAACATATCTTGGAAAAGATAGTTAACCTTGACCGAAGGATCGGTCAATCCTATTGACCAATGCTTTATGGGCTTACCGTACCACTTTTAGACTTGTCTATGTGAACGCTTATCACTTGCCTATGGAGTTGGAACACAGATCCTACTGGGTGATCAAAAATCTAAATTTCAATCTAGACAATGCTGGCTCGCTACGCAAACTTTAGTTAAATGAACTTGAAGAAATCCAGAAAGATGCATACGAGAACTCGAGAATTTATAAGGACAAGATGAAGGCGTTTCATGGCTAACGCATTCTGCGAAATCATTTATGCCAGATTAGAAAGTCCTTTTGTATGATTCTCGGTTAGATCTCTTTCCGGGTAAGCTCTGATCTCGTTGGACCGGCCCTTTTACCATTATCCCTGTTTATCCTCATAGGGCTGTCAAGATTCAAAATTCAGACAATGGCAATAAGTTTAAAGTAAATGGACATCGATTAAAGCCATTAGTTGAGAAATTTGATTCAGAGGACATGTCCATGCCTCTGAATGATCCTGTTTACCAAGATTGATCTCCTAATCTGATGGAGGTATAGGTAGGTTTATTACTTTCATAGGACTAGGGTAGTTTGATTTTTGTCATTCTAGGTTAGTCAGCTTTATGCCGTTAGGTTAATTTATTTTCCCATTGTTTTAGGATAGTTTGTTTTTTGTTGTTCTAGGTTAGTCGGCTTTATGCCGTTAGGTTAGTTTACTTTCCCATTGTTTTAGGATAGTTTTCTTTTTGTCGTTCTAGGTTAGTCGAATTTATGTCATTAGGTTAGTTTGCTTTCCCATTGTTTTAGGATAGTTTTCTTTTGTTGGATTAACTCTTGTGCCGAACCGCCTTCACTGTGAAATGTTTTTGAGGAAAAACCCCTTAACTCTGTCATCAGGTACTATCTTTCCATCACTCCTCCTTTACTTTCATTATCTCATGTGCATTGCATGCTTATCTATTTTACATTGAAGACAATGTAGATTTTAGGTTGAAATAGAAGAAGAAAGTGAAGAGGATGATGGAAGTGAAGATGAGGAAGGAAATGGAAGAAGGCAGTGAGGAAGGAAACAGTGGGGATGAAGAAGGAAGTGAGGAGGAAGAGCAAGAAGAGATAGAGGAGGCCCATGACTTAGATGGGGGCCCTCCTGCTACACATGAAGACCGCCATGATTGGGCCGCCATAGAAGCCTGCATGGCCATGATCGAAGAGAACCAAGCCCCCCTGAAGCAAGAGTTCAAAGAGAATCAGGCTTACTTGAAATAGAAATTCAAGAGAATGTCTCGCATCTTGAAGACCCTCCTGTGTTATATGTAGGATAAGGGTGTGCTTCCACCCTCACCAGAGTTAAAGGACTAATCATGTGTTGCAGTGTCTTATGGTTTTCTTTGTTTCTTGTTTTCTTTGTAATAGCCCTAGACGACTTAGCTAGATGTTAGTGTAGTTAGTGTTAAAGCTTTTTCTAAATTAGCTCACATGCATCTTTTGTCATAATTCATGTAATACTACATCTCATGTATTGTGACAAGTTTTGACTAAATGAAATGCATGAAGTTTCTTTTGATTTGAAATGTGTAGAATGTTTGGAAAAGTGGGTAATATTATCCTAATCTCACGCATGTTGCACCCTATGTTGTATATAGGGAATGCCTCTTAAAAACACTCGGAACATAGCACGTCTTGCACTTGGCGGATCGATTGACGGGGCACTTCCCCTGAGAGATAAACATACGAACCCTAGTTTGGGCCTGGATATTGAGACTATGCCGGATTCACAGCCGGCCACTGGCCCCACCAATGGGCTAACACCTAGTGCACCACCGGCTCTGGGACAGAACCGTGCATCTACATTGATGCCACACATGCATCAAGCAGCCTCTCCCCATGATAGGTTGGAGCAGATGATGCTCCTAATGTAACAACAACTACAAGTTTTGTTCACTATTACAGGGGCCATTGCCCAACCACCTATGCCACCTGTGCAGCCTACTGGAGCTATGAACACTAATGGCTTGTTTGAGTATTTTCAGCGCCTCCACCCTCCTACTTTTATGGGTACTCACCGACCCAAGGAGGTGGAGTATTGGTTGGATCGTATATCCAATATGTTGAAGCCATTGCACTGTACTGAGGCAAAGCAAGTAGAGCTTGTTACGTATATGTTTGAGAAGGAGGCTAGTCTTTGGTGAGACAGCATCCCACGGACCGTCTCCTCAGGATATGTGTGGACGTGGGGCGCATTTGAGACCCGTTTCTATGGAAACTATTTCCCCCTCACTTACTGAAATGAAAAGGAGGGTGAATTTCTCCGCCTCCGACAGGGAGGGATGATAGTGGCTGAATACGGGAACCGTTTTACGGAGCTAGCCAGATATGCTCCATTGATCCTAGCAGACAAGCCAATGAGAATGCGGCGATTCTCAGAGGTTTTGCATCCTGATATCCATGCTAAGATGTGTTGCACTAGTATTCCCAATTATGCTAAGCTAGTGAACATGTCCCTGTGAGCCGAGAAGGATGGAGACAGATTGTCTCAGACACGTATGCCCATGGGCCCAAGGCCTCGGCCTGAATTGCCGAACCAACCATTCATCGGTAAGAGGCCATGTGAAAATTTGCCTCCAGGCTAATGGCTCCATCGGCCTAGCAGAGGCGATCAGATCTTCGGTGCGTTTATTGCAAGAAGATGGGCCATAAGGAACCTTTTTTCTTTACTAAGATGAGGGACAGTGGTTTTACGCCACCTCAGAAGATTAACCGCCAGCCACCACATGTTATATTAGCTCCACCTCTATAATCAGCACCGCCAGCACAGCCATTTTTTTGACTACCCAACCTCGAAATAGGTCACTTCAACGACTTATGACAGTATAACCCAATCATTCTCAACAAGCGCGGGTACATGCACTTGCAGCTAAAGCATCAGAGTCAGCAACTGCAGTGCCTTTAGCCTTCGAAGTCACTGCCCACATCCAAGGTACACCAGCTCTTCTATTGGTGGACATCGGGTCCACTATTTCCATGATCGCATACTCCACAGTTAAGCGATTAGGGATGAACACTACCCCTATGGTTGGGGTGAGAGTCATCGCATCAACAGGAACTTTTACTGATGCCAAGAAGCTTTGTAAGGAGTACCTGATAGATTTAGGGAGCAGAATGGTTGACCCGATTGTCACCACAATATATCATTATGACATCATCCTCGACATGGATTGGCTCACGGAAATGAAGGCAGAGATCGATTGTGAAACTAGATTAGTGACATCACACGAGCCCGATGGCACATCCTTCACTTTCCCAGTTTATGTCAGTTGCCTCTTCCACGTCCGTTGTTACGCTTCCTTATTGAAAAATGTTGGGAGTCCGACACTTGGGAACACACCAGTAGTCCAAGACTTCACAGATGTGTTCAGAAAGATCCCTAGGCTACCTCCTCAACGCGAGATCGATTTTACCATCGACTTAGTGCCGGGTGCAACACCTTTCTCTTTACTAACGTATCACATGCCTCCATGTGAAATGGAGGAGTTGAGGAAACAGATTGATGATCTGTTGAATTCAGGTTTCATACGATCGAGCATATCCCCTTGGGGAGTACCTGTGTTATTTGTAAAGAAGAAAGACAAATCACTGCGATTGTGTATTAATTATTGCAAACTAAATCACATCACCGTCAAGAACAAGTATCCTCTGCCCAGGATAGATGAGCTGTTCGACAAGTTGAAAGGGGCATAATATTTCTCAAAAATTGACCTACAATCCAGGTATCATCAGTTGCACATCAGAAATGAAGACGTGCAAAAAACAGCTATCAGAACCAGTTGGGCACTACGAGTTCCTCGTGATGCCATTTGGACTTACAAATGCACCGGACGTGTTCATGGACCTCATGAACCGGGTGTTTCAGCCGTATCTATACCGATTCACCATCGTGTTTATAGATGACATTTTGATATACTCCGCGAGTTAGAAGGATCACGAAGAACACCTGCGAGCAGTCTTTGATACTCTCAGGAAGAATCAGTTGTTTGTACAATACCGAAAATGCAACTTCTGGAAAGAAGAAGTCAAGTTTCTGGGACATGTGATATCTAAGGAAGGAATTGCCATGGACCTTGCCAAGGTGGCCACGGTACAGGACTGGGAACAGCCCGGCTCCATTACCGAAGTGAGAAGTTTCCTCGGACTTGCCCACTACTATCGCCAATTCATTAAAGATTTTTCCAAGATAGCAAGACCATTGTCTCAACTCACTTAAAAGGATCTTAAGTTTGCCTAGAACGAAAACGAAGAAGCAACCTTTTAGGAATTAAAGGAAAAGCTAACGTCCGCACCCTGCTAATATTGCCAAAGCAAGGGGTTAATATACTATATACATCGACGGGTCTCATGTTAGTTTGGGTTGTGTACTTATGCAAAAGGATAGGGTGATTGCCTATGCCTCACGACAGTTGAGAAAGCACGAAGAAAACTACCTCACGCATGACCTGGAATTGACAGCAGTCATCTTCGCACTAAAACTCTGGAGACATTACCTCTACGGAGAGGTGTTCGAGCTCTTTTGCGATCACAAAATCGTCAAGTACATTTTCAAGCAGAGAGACCTGAACATGAGTCAGCAACATTGGTTCGAAACTTTGAAAGACTTCAAGTTTGAGGTCTCCTTCCATCATGGCAAGGCCAACCTTGTGGCCGATGCATTGAGCCGGAAGAAAACTATAGAATTTGCAGCCCCACTGATGATAAAAGAATGAAATATGGTGAAGTTTATGCGAGATTTCGAATGAAAGCTGACAATGGAGGAGCCATTCGAAAGTGTTGCACGCTTCCACTTGCAGCCACTTATTGATGACCGAATTATTGCAGCTCAGAAAGAAGATGAACTATTGGTGAAAATGAGAGAACGAGCGAGTGACAGTGAAGGATCTGAATGGAGAATTGGTTCGAATGGGAGTTTACGAGATCGTGGCAGCCTATGCATCCCGAGTCTCCATGACTTGAGAAGGGAAGTCCTAGAAGCCGCTCACAATTTAAGGATGACGATGCATCCGGGCAGTACATAGATGTATAGAGACATGAGGCGTTCATACTGGTGGGACAACATGAAGGCCCAGATAGCAGACTTCGTGTCCTGTTGTCTCATTTCCCAGCAGGTCAAGGTCGAGCATTGCCGACCTCCTGGTGTACTTCAACTCATGCCCATAACTGAGTGGAAATGGGATTTCATATCTATGGATTTCATTTCCGGGTTACCGAAGACGAGAAAGGGGCATAACTCCATTTGGGTGTTTGCAGACCGATTGACGAAATCAACCCATTTCCTCCCAATTAGAGTTTTAAACTCAGCAGATGATTTAGCTAAGATGTACATTAAGGAGATTGTACGGCTGCATAGAGTTCCTATGGAGATTGTGTTGGATCGGGACATGCGATTTATGTCTATTTTCTGGACTCGAATCCAAGAAGTAATGGGAGTGCAACTGAAGTTCACTACTGTGTTGCACCCACAGACTGATAGGTAGATGGAACGGGTAAATCAGATATTAGAAGATATATTGCAAGTGTGTGTGCTTGATTTCAAAGACAGTTGGGATGACTATCGGTCCTATGCCAAGTTTGCTTATAACAACAACTTCCAAGCAAGCATTGGCATGGTTCCTTATGAAGCATTATATGGGCGCCCATGTTGAGCTCCACATTGTTGGGTAAAAGTTGGCGAGAAGAGTTTGGTTAGCCCAGACTTGGTACAGGCAACCTCAAAGAAGATCGACATTATTAGGCGTCGACTTCTTGCAGCATAGAGTAGACAGAAGACTTATGTCAATACATGACGGCGACAGTTGGAATTTGAAGTTGAAGACCACGTATTCTTGAAAGTTTCCTCAATGAAGGGAGTACTTCATTTTGGCAAGAAGGGGAAAATCATGCTACGATTTATTGGTCCGTTCCAGATTCTAAACCGAGTGGGTGTAGTCGCATATTGCTTTGCTTTGTTCACACCACTCGCAGACATACACAATGTATTTCACGTATCAATGTTGAAGAAATATGTTCCTGACCCTACCTACATTATCAAATGGGAACAAGTACAAATAAGCGAAGACACTACCTATGTACTGCAACCAACACGTGTTCTCGATAGGAAGGAACAAGTGCTACGCAGCAAAGTAATCTCACTTGTGAAGGTACCTTGGACGCACCACACTGAGGAAGAGACTACTTAGGGAACAGAAGCCGAAGTCCTTAAGAACTACCCTCAGATCTTTGAGGAGTATGAAAAGGTACCAATTTTAAGGATGATATTTTTCTTTAAGGGGGGTAGATTGTAACGTCTTGAAAAACTTCGTACAAAGACCCGAGTACCACCTCAGGCAGAAATCCCTAAGGACCGTATTCCGTAAAAATTAGACGAAGATTAATTAAGTACTAAACCAAATTAATCGGTGGATTTAGTTTAAACCACCATTTACACAAGTGGTAAGACCTAAAACCATTAATATCACTGACTCAATACTATATAAAAACCTAGGAGAAACTCTAAGAGCCTGTTGCTCTCGGGTTCACATTGAAACTCCGTATCGGACCTGGACCGCACGTCGAAAGTCCGATGACCGCGAAACTATAGGGTTACATCCACCTTACTGGGCTTGACAACCATCGCAAGAATTGAGCCCAGATGGTATCCAAAAATGTTTAATTTGAGTGTTGAGTGAAGTGTGTGAGAAACGCCAATATCCTTAGAAAAGGTATTGAAACTTAAGTGAATTGGGTCATTCACTCACAGGCAAAATTGAGGATTTTGAACCGTCAGTTTCTGACTGAACTTCACCCATGGATCAGGGAAATTTCCCTGCACATATCTGTATACTTGTGGCCCCGATCGAATGACTACGACCGTTTATCTGACACAGGTCCTTCATAGATGATTTGCTTCATAGTTGATTTGCTTATCCGATCGCACTAAAAATACATCCTAGCATAGATCTATTGTTAAGGAACTTACCCTACGCCATAAGTGAGTAGTGGACCCCCAGATGAGCCCCGTCTACCCGAAACAGACACCCTTTGGATACAAACTAGGTATATCATGGCCCTAGGGCCATTTGCATTAGTTCTGGGCCTATATAAAGCCCTTAAACTGCCTCATTCCCATTCCATACGAATTTCTCTAACCCTAGGAGAGAGAAGAGAGAAAAGAAGAGAAAAGAGTAAGTAGAGAAGAGAGATATAGGGAGATCGTTGCTGGGATTCTTTCCCACGACTCCACGTCACAGATTCACCTCCCCACTTTGCTAAACAATTGTTTCCAGTTACGATTTGGGTAAGAAATCCTAACCCTAATCTTGATTTTGAAATTCAAATAGAGAAATCGACAAAATAGCTAACCTATTTCATTGTTTAGGTGTCCGTCGTTCCGTTTTCAGGAACGTAGGATTCGAACCGAGTCCGAAACGAGTATTCCGACGGAAGGTGCGAACAATAACGTTTAAGTTATGGTTTTTAATGCTTTCAATGTCAGCTAATGATTTATGTCTGACTTAATTGCTGCCATATTGTTTTAGATACGATGTATTCGATATATTATGCATGTGTGAACTATGTTGAATACAAGATACATCCCATGTGTTTGTTGAAATGTTTGAATAAACATGAAATCGTGATTTGTGCTTGCCATGACTGTTAATCTAGGATACATGTTTGTTGTATGCATGATGATCTCTTTGTGTAAGGAATTGTTATAATATATGTCGTAACTAATCTAGTATATGTATTTGATGAAGTGTAACTTAAGTGATAAAATGTCTGAATGAGAAAATGTTGATGATTTGTATTTATTAAGTGTATTAAGATAGGATTCTTAATTACCTTAATCATATGTATATTTTTTTTCATGTAATCATATTTGCCGCTACGCAATTTATGGATAAAATGCAAGTGCTTGGTGACATGTTCAATGTGTTTAATGAAATGCTGAAATGAGGCTTTTATTTAGATTGTTTGTTAAATGATGATATGATTATCACATGTGTTTATCTATTACACCTGAGTTAGATTGGGACTACAACGTGACCCAGGTAATTGGTAACAATCCATGTACAGGTGGCTGAATTAGTCTTGCCACATTGGGTAACTCGACAAAACCACATCGCATGGCAATTGTCGACAGTAGTTAGACCACAAGGGGTGCTTATGCGCTCCATGTCGATTAAGTCAACGTGGGTTCGTACCAATCGAACTTATCAAATAAACCGATTGGCCTATTGTGTGTTTATCATGTATGGACACTACTGCCTGAATTTAAGGTACCACTTACCAATGTAAAAGTCCATCTTAACCATGGTACCACGATCTGCTAAGACTCATGAGTTAGGTATGGTGGTATGGGACACCGTGGTCGAGCTGTCGGCGTATAACTTACCTATCATATGTGGTTAACTAGGATTGATGACCCTAGATGGATCTTCATTTGGGTTAATGATATAAAGGGAGGTACCTTAGCTTCTCAAATTTGTTGTATGAATGAGCTTAATTAAGTACTCGGCTAACACAACCATGCACCACATTGTATGTGCTTTGGCGAGGAAGTTGCACTTTAGGGAGGTTGTCATGCGCGAACTTGGTTGTCGGAGTCTCTTGTGAGGGAGCTTTGTGCGAGGGCATACATCATTACTATATACCATCCCTACATTAACAAGAGTAGTTAGGAAGTGATTGTTGTATTTCTTTATCCTTACTGCTTGATTGACTTGATAACATGTTAACCTTTGCCTTATAGTACTACTGAGTTGATCATTCACTCCCACCCTGGGATGGTGTTTTAAAACACTAACCAGACTTTGTTGTAGATGTAAGTGAGGACGGAGTCTATGTAACTGAGTTTGACTTCATAGATGAGGATGAGAAATTCTCCTATGTTCAGTTATCAGGCGGGTCTACGTAGACCTTGTTCTAACTTGACGGGATTACAGGGATATATGGATTAGTTGGACACCTTATATTTTGACATTTTGTATATTTTGAAACAACCCTTGTATATATTAAACCCTATTACATCATCATACTCTGGAGGTTATAAAACATTTACCATTCTGATATATATATATATGTGTGTGTGTGTGTGTGTGTGTGTGTTTTCAGTCTTCCGCTTGCTAAATTTAATTATATCTGGAGTATGATATGTTGTTTTAGTATAATCCCACTCTATATAATACATTGATATGGACAACATTTAAACATCATTATCCATGTTGCATAAGTGATGTGCTGGATCTCAGGAGTTGAGCTTTGCTCGACCCTCAAAATCCGAGGTGTTACAATTTCACATGTGGGGTGGCCACATGTGGACCCACCTTAACATTTGTATGATGTATCTGGGCCGTCCATTTGCTAGATGGCCAACAGCAAAAGCTATTGTTAACATCAACAATTTCTGAGGGTAAGACGTTGAGGTATGTGTTATACCCATACCAGCCATCTGTTTTCCTAGTGGGTGGGGCCCATCCACATGTGCTGAACATGTGAGATGGGCCCACCTTGATGAACTTATCCTTCATTCCCACCGTCCATTTGATTTGGGACGGTGGGATGACACATGAAGTATGTGTTTTCCCTAACCATCCATCAACGGATGTGCTGGAGCCCTGCAACCACCATGATGTATATATTTTACCTAAACCACTCATCCATTGGCGTGCTCATCTCAGATGGGCCACACTCATGGACCCCACTTTGATCTATGTGTTTCATCTGCACCATCCATTTGGACGGTGCCATATACAGCCCACCTTGATGTCTTATATCTGCACCATCCGTGCAGTGACCCACCATGATGCATGTGTTGTATCTTCATCGTCCAACCATTTTAAGAGATAATTTTATGGCATAAGAAAAATAATGAGACAGATCTAGTTATTCAGTGGACCACACTGCTAAAATAGTGGGATTGAATGTCTACCATTGAAACCCTTTTTGGGTGCACAAAAGCTTTGGATCAATATGATATTTGTCTTTCCACTTAATTCTAGTCTTTGTGACCATATACACAGATTGGATGGAAAATAAAATCTATGGTGGGCCATATGGGGTTTTAACGATGGAAGTCATTATCACCACTATTATTTGTGGTCTGGTCCAAATAATCTTTCAATATGATTCATTTTTGGGGAATGCTCTAAAATGATCTCTAGCTATGGATGAATGGTGTAGTTGTTGTAACCCATTTGATACGGCCCGTTGAATGTATTTGCGGCCCATTTGATGAGGCCCAATGTGACGTATTTGGGGCCCATTTGGAAGGGCCCGATGTGATGTATATGAGGCCCTTGTATGAGGCCCAATAGGTTGTATTTACGGCTCATTCATTAAGGGCCATTTTGATTGTATAAGGCCCATTGGTGCGGCCCATCCATGAGGCCCATCATGATGTATATTTGAGGCCCATGTGCAGGGCCCACCAGTGATGTATATAGGCCCATGTGTAGGGCCCACCTATTATGTATTTGAAGCCCATGGGTTGTGGCCCATTGTGATGAATTCGAGGCCCATGGGTAAGGCCTGATGTGATGTGTTTATGACAAATATGATGAGGCCCATTAAGATGTATTTTTGGCCCATGTATTATGGCCTATTTGATGTATACGAGGCCCATTGATGCAGCCCACTTGATGTGTATGAGGCCCATTAGTGCCGCCCATTGTTGCAGCCCACTTGATGCGTATGAGGCCCATTAGTGCGGCCCATTAATGCAGCCCATTGTGATCTGTATTAGGCCCATATCATGCGGCCCACTGTGATGTGTTCGTGACCTTTGGCGAGGCCCAGGTGCAGGGCCCACCTGTTGTGTATTTAAGGCCCGATGTGATGTGTGATCTTGTCATGATGTATGTAATGATGTTTATGTGGGCCACTCCTTGGGAGCAATGTTGGTTAAATGTCCAAATTGATGGGCAATGATAGTTAAATGTCCACATTGTGACCTTCCCTATAGGCCGATTCCGACTATCTAGGCCGATTGTTGAGGCCAATTCTGATTTCGATTATCAAGGCTGATTATTGGGGCCGATTTCGATTATTGAGGCAGAATGTTGAGGCCGATTCCGATTCTAATTATCGAGGTCAATTCTGATTGTCGATACCGATTCCGATTGTCAAGGCTGATTTTGATTGTCAAGGCTGATTTTGATTCCGACTGTCAAGGCCAATTATTCAGGCCGATTTCGATTTCGATTATCGAGGCTGATTTTGATTGTTGAGGCTGATTGTTGAGGCCGATTTTGATTCGGATTATCAAGACCGATTCCGATTCTGATTATCGAGGTCGATTCCGATTGTCGATACCGATTCCGATTATCGAGGCCGATTCTAATTGTCAAGGCTGATTGTTGGGGCCAATTTTGATTCCAACTATCGAGGCCAATTGTTGAGGCCGATTCTAATTCCGATTGTTAAGGCCGATTTTGATTCCGATTGTCAAGGCTGATTGTTGAGGTTGATACCGATTCCAATTGTCAAGTCTAATTATCGAGGCCGATTCCGATTATCGGGGCCGATTGTCAAGGCTGATTTCGATTATTGAGGTCGATTATTTAGGCCGATTATCGAGGTCAATTTCGAAGCTGATTTCGATTGTTGAGGCCAATTATCGAGGCCCAATGTGATATATATGTGGCCCGTATTTGAGGCACATTATGATGTACATTCAGCCCGTATTTGAGGCCCAATGTGATGTATATGTGGCCTATATTTGAGTCCCATTGTGATGTGTATTCAGCCCATGTTTAAGGCCCAATATGATATATATGAGGCCTATGTGATGAGGCCCATTGTGATGTATTTGAAGGCCAGGCGATTGAGCCCATTTTGATGTATGTTAGGCCCATGTGAGTGGCCATCATGATGTGTATTAAGCTCTTGAGTGAGGCCTATGGCTTTGTATATTAAACCCTTGTGTGAGTCCATGGGTCCACTATATGTTATGCTCTATGAAGGTCATTCCTTGGGGGCAATGTTGGTTTAATGTCTATATTGTCGAGGTCGATTGTCGATGCCGGTTATTAATACCGATTATGAGTATGTGACAGCATAGCATCATGATACATGCCCATACGCATCATCTGCATGTTTGTTATGATATGTGGTTGACCATTACATATGCCATTGGGCAGGTTGTTATGAGACTCCCTGTTAGGTGAAGATTATCTCACATGGGCGTATGGTATGAGCAGGATTAATGCATGACTGGATTGTATGACTCATGCATTTTGCATTGTCTGCCCTAGCGACATCAGGGCCGTAGCCTCCATAGGCATATTATGGATAGCCAGATGGGACATCAAAAATCTGTTCTAGCATTGAGCCGCCATAGATGGCCCTGGGTGAAAATTCCTAAACCCTCTTAGTACCAGAGGATGCCCCAACGTCTAGACCAAGTAGATACATGAGCGCCCGAGTGCCGAATACTAGAAGGCCGCGTCTCCCACTGTGTCATGGTCGGTTGGGAGGGGTGTGACCTTACCCGCCCGAGAGTAGGGGGCATAGCGAATCTGAGTTTGACCAGCTCATGAATGGGTTTGCTATCGACTTGTTGGGTAGATATTGGCTGACTACTGGCCATGCAGATAGTGAGGTCTCTTCCACTTTCATGGTCGCAAGTCAGTGGGTGGCAATTTGCATGTAAAGTGTAATAGACCTCGGTGATGATCCCAGAGATAAACAGTACTGATATGTGGACTTATCGAGCAGGAGTTGGATACTCAATCATTCATTTATTCACTATCCACTCGGGCTGGTGGTGCGCAACTATTTGTTACATGTACCTTCGCAATGGCCAGGATTTCAGTTGGGGCGTGCAACTAACTTGAGATTAGGAGTTTACCACATTAAGTTTGACTATCCAAATTAGGTATGGGACTGGTTTGGATAGAAGTCCCTTGTGATGGACCCCATAGCCTGTGATACTATGTACTATCATCCCGACTTCACACTCTAACATGATCATTCCATTCGCACCGCATAATGCATTACATCCGTGGCATATGACATTTCAGGTTACTGTGTTTCTGCATTTATATAGTCTAGATACACCTGACGGTATTTGTGAACTCATCAGGAATTGTATATTACATTACATCCTCGACATCTAATATTTGGCTCTTTATGACTCCTCATTTGCATAACTGATCTGTATTGCGTACTCTGATATTATTTGACTACATGGACTTGTCAGTATTTTTGCTTACTCTGATATCATATGATTCATGAGCTTACCAGTATTTCCAACATTGTATGATTATGACGTTGTATTTGTGTACTTGACACTTATCTTGCGCACACACTTTCACCACCCTCTAAGCTTTCTATAAGCTTATGCATGATAGATGCGTGCAGGTAACATTGGTCGCAGCGGCATAGAGCTTGGAGCATATAGCTGACTTCTAGAGCTTTGATTTTGACATATGTATTTCCCTTTCAACATTGTATTCAAATGTTTATATTAGTGGATATGTGATGATGATGTTGCCTTTGTGATTTGGATAAACTTGTGGTTATGCTTCTTACGAGATAAATGTACGTTGAAAAATCCTCCTTGTAGGATCCCAGGATTGAAATCTGGCGTATGTGCAGTGGGAGCCGAGAATGGGGTACTACGGAGGCTATCGGCATCGGATTCAATGATCTAGAATTTTGTGAGCCCAGTTCCGAGTCTGGGGCATGACAATTTCATGCAAGAGGGAACTTAAAATCTTCTCGAATTTGCTATCGGAAAACAAATACTGAACTTACATTGGTTCCTCTCATTGTTGGAACAAGCATTGATGGAATGATTACGCTAGTTCCTAGCATCAAGTAGTTTTGAAATGCCAATAAGATAATCTTCTATTTACTTCATAAGCAAAAAATGTAATCCACATTCATAAACAATATAAGGCAATGTTTTTTTTTAAAAGAAAATCAAACTACTCAATAATAAAAAAAATTATGAAGGAATAATATAGGATATGAGTTGACCAGTATCTGCTTGGACCGATTACGAATGCTTTTAAGATGGATTTGAAAGAAATGTAATTGCAACTACAGGGCTACTTCCCCATTATGAATGCTAAGGGCCCCATTTGGACATACCCTCAAAAGGGGCTTTTGAGGCCTAAACCATTTCGAACCAAATGGCAGTTCGTGTTATGCACTTCCATAAACCCCCTTCTGATCCCCCACTAATCAAAATAGGCATGAAAAAAGAAAACTGATTTCATTTACCTACAACTAAACTTCAGCCTAACAGTTAGAATTTTGAAATTTTTGCTATAAACATATTTAAGCTTAAACAATTTACAACTTGTGATTCAAACAAAAGAAGAACAAAATAAATAACTTGTCCTTCATAAATTCATCGAATACATCCAGACCACTTCTTCCCAAACACAATCGATCAGCCAAAAACTGTGCTAATTAAATCTACCAATTTGGCATGGCAAATCCAACAAGCCGATTAATACTAAATTATTCATAAAGAGAAACCCAATCTTGAATTATAATTAATACCTCAGAAACCATAAAAAATCCAGATTGTTCATCCAATAAGATGATTGTGCATAGATAATGGACACACACGAATGCAAAATAATAATAATAATAATAATAATAAATCTCAATCATAAACTGGATAGGCTTTTCCAGTTGCTTGTGGATAGTTGGCAATATTTGTTTTTTAGCCATCCAATTGCAAGCCAATATAAAAGGATAGGCTTGCAAATGGGGGTTCAACCATATAAATCATCTAGACAAATCAAAGTCCCTATGTGGAATGCAGTTCTGAACTGAAACACTGTTAATTTAGGCCGAGCAACAAAAATATTATATAACACAAATACTCCCACAAATTAACACAAATGAGTTGAAAACACCATATCCTGGACCTATTCAACTACTTGGAACCAGAAAAGTAAAATCCGAACCTTAAATCAGCTCAAATCCACAACATGTGCAAGAGATGAAACAAAAGAGGGCATAGACTACAACTAAATCCTCCCCTAGCAACTAGACTTTGCTGATTAGAAGAAATTATCGGTTGAAAGAATGCTAAAATATTTTAATAAAACCATTAAAATAAGTCCATTGATTTTTTATTTTTATTTTTCAAATCAAATCATTGTATTTTAGAACCATGTCATATCACATAAATAATCTGTAATTGCATCAAACCCTGAAAAATGTAAGAAGATGCATAGAGTATTTGTTTTCCAATAACAAATAGACTGCTAGTTGCAACACAACTTTGCTAGAATCCAAACAAGCCCATGGAGTAATTGGGTTGGGCGCTACTTGTATAAAATAAAAATAAATTTAAAATAAATAAATAAAACAACCCAAAGAACACCAATCTTGTGAGGTAAATCTATGCTACATGTTGGTAAGAACGCATAAAAAACTATATACCTTATGAATCTAAATCCCTTGTTGCTGGAATCAGAAAATTCCCATTTACTACATTTTCATCAGGCCATGTTATTATGAATGACATCATTGGAATAGTATTGATGTCATCATAGATGACATGGCCAATGAAAATATAGGAAATGAAAAAGCCATGTTTCCTAGCAACAGAGGATCCTGACTCAAATCAAATATTAACAAAGAAAGCATAAACCGTATTTCGAAATCAATAACTAAATAATCAATAAAAACTCAAATCAATAACTGAATCATTAATAAAAACTCAAATCATCAATAAAAACACACCTAACAAGAATGATTGATTGCAAGAGCTATAACAAGAATGGATTTAAAATAAAATAAATATTAAAAAAAATAATACATGGAAGAAACGTAGATCCAACAAAACCCTAATTCCTCTTTTCGATCTCTATCTTCTTATTAGGTTTTAGGGATTCTGGATTTTTTTTCTTTGCATTCATTCTGAGAAGGAAGAATCTGTAAATTAAGGAAAGGGTAAGGGAAATTCAAGAAAAGGAGTAGAGGAGTTGGTCATGCTTGGGAAGAGAGAGAGAGAGAGAGAGAGAGAGAGAGAGAGTCGAGGCAGAGAGGGAGAGAGTCACAAACGAGGAAATTAGGGCTGTGTTTATATCTTTATATGGCTCCTTTGCCGGTGCCTGGTTTTAGTTAGCTCCAGCAAAGGTTACCCCCAAGCACCGACAAAGCTCAGTTTTGTTGTAGTGTGAACAGTCTTAAGTTGTTGTTGAACTTGGACAGCCTGTAGATGGTCCTTATTTGCAGTCATGCAACTGATCTTCTATTCATCCAATGTGAGATCTAATTAATGATTATGAGTTATGATCTATACTAGAGGAAGCTAGGATCCATCATAGAAATCTAGATCTGATGATGTTCTCTTCTTCATCATTTCAGTTTTTGAAGAACCGAACATGGCATTTCCATTACAATTCAAAGAAGAGAATTATTGTTAATTCGAAGGGAATGAAGATCAACTAGGCCCTAAATCTTAAGCCCTAAAAAATAATCCCTAATCTTAAACCGTAAGACTTAGCATAAACCCTTCTAAATCTCAAACCATAAACCCTAAATACTAAATCTTATGCTCTAAACAAAAAATCATATACACTAAACCCTAAACCTCAACCACTATACCCTTAACCCTATATCCTTCAACCCTAAATTGTAACTCTAATCCTAAAAGCCTAACACTAATCTGTAAAACCCTAAACCTTAAAAAATAGTTTAAACAATATACAAGAGTTTGTTAGTTTGATACATCTAATTGCACCATAGTAGGGTTTACCAATCCGTTAGTTAAATAATCTAATAAATGTACATTAAATCAATGGTTAGATAATCTAATGAATGCACATCGAATAAATGTACATCGAATCAAGAGTTAGATAATCAAATAAATGACATCAAATCAAGAATTACATAATCAAATCAATGTACATTAAATAAAAAAATTATATAATATAATAAATATATATCAAACCAAGTTTAAAGCATTGGCCTTCGGTCCCTGAGTCTGGATGACACGAAGGCCAGAAGTGAAGGGAGGATCTGCATTATTAAATAGATTCAACCTCTACATGATTGGCTCATGTTGAATGTTGATGGTTCTACGAGAGGGAACCCGAGTGAGGAAGAGGAGGAATTTGCAAAGATCATAGGGGGATTTTGATTTTTTTTTTTTTTGCTTTCCACAACGCCTATGGTCGGGTTTCCAATAACGCGATGGAAGCTTAGGCAGTGGTGGATGGTCTTAAGATCTGTGACAGTTTGGGGCTAAATAACATCATTGTGGAAACTGTTTCCCACATAGTGGTGGAGGTGATGTCTAATCCCAAAACCTTGTCGCCTTGAAACTTATGGTCTCAAATTGGAATCATTCAATCTTTTCTGAGGTATAAGTAGCTTAGAATCTCCCACACGTTGCGAGAAGGCAATGCGGTAGCCAACCCATTAGCGAAGATGGGTAGCAAGGGATGGCCCAACAAGACGTATCTCACGAACACTGAAATCCTAGACATGTTAGAGGCCTTATCACCTTAAATCAGGCTGGGTTGGTCTCGATAAGAGAGGACTAGTTTTATGTGACTCGATTGGCTTTGGGGAAGATTTATGGAGTGGTTCGCTTCCCATTCGAGTCTTTGGTTCTCCCTTTAGTTTCTTATTAGTTTGCTTCTTTTTGGTTGGTTGAGCCTTTTTTACATGATTTGTGAGGTGACCAACCTTTTTGTTGTTCTCACCCAAAATATGTATATGCCTCTTTCCTTTATAAATCAAAAAATAAGGAGAGACTCTTGGTAAAATAGTTAATGGGGTGGATTTCTTAAAAACATCACAGGAAATATTTCCCAACATGGCATATCCATTCATCAAGCTTTAGGGCATGTATGCTACTCACAATGACCCAGTATAAGTTACTTTTGGTATGTTAAAAAGCAAAATAAAATGACTTATCAAAATAGGTTACTTTTTGTTATAAGTTATTTAAGTTGATTAACCAATCTAACTTAATTAAGAAAAGTAGCTTATTAACTTACATAAGTTATACCACCAAATAAGTTACTTTTTCTACTTACAGTAATAGATAATTAACTTATTTCATATAAGGAAGTTCCATTTATGATCGATTATAAGTAGCTTTTTTATTTAAAGTTACTAAATCGCTTCGGTTTAATAAGTAGAAATCCAGATATGCTACTTAAGGCATAAGTAGCTTATCTTAAGTAACTTAAGATCTAAATAAAAAGATGAATCAAGTTGTGGACTAAACATATTTTTGTGTAAACAATCTTGACTATCCATATTAAAGGTCATTGATATGGACAGTTTTAAGCAGATTTTTTAGCCTAAACATGCCAAGTTGATATTGGTCTACCATTGTACAAACAATGATGGTCTAGTTTAGACTATTTTGGGCCCTCAACAATACTATGAATTTTTGCATATCAAGAACCTAGCTACTGGTCTAAAATGAACAAAATTTATTGCTAATATTTTGTCTAGATTGGACATTTTTTATGACCTGGATTAGGTCCAGAATGGGTGGCCCACCATGGACATTAAGCCTTGCCATCAAACATATATTATATATAATATATAAATAGTAGTTCAAATTTCATAGTAAGAAATGACCAAGTTATGAGCCACTCATACAAACTGAAAAGTATTGCATAATGAGAATTGATCAAATACAACACTTATATCATATATGATACATGCTTTCTGAAAAGGCGAGCTTAAGAAGTCATAAAGGGGGTGGGAGGGAGTGAATAGGACTGTGCCAAATAAAAATTAAAGTACTGAAATGTTAAATAAATCAGAAGTCTCAATCGCACTAGTATTGAAAATTTGATTCAAACTAATTCGTAGGATAACCTACACCCAAACGAAGTTTAGGTAGGACAACTTCACGAACGTTTGTAAGAATCAAGATTTTAAACTAAGAGAAAATAAATCTATCTATTACAAACATTCACCACCTTCGTATAAATGAAATTACAAACATTCTCCATAAATGCAAAAAGTAAACATTCACCACAACAGCAAGAGTTATAGTGGTTCGGTGTTTCCAACGACTGCTCTCAAACAGCCACACTACTCCACTCCCAATAATCACTATCCACGTGATATTGGCTTTCACTATAAATAAGATTTTCAAAGGGTCACCTTAAAACCTGATACAGTTGTGATTTTAAAGGGCTATCACAAATATAAAAAAACCTCTCTCTGAGAATTTTCTGGCTATCTCAATAAGATCAAACTATAAAAGTAAAGAATACTTATCTTTTCCTTCGAAGATGTATCAGTCGATGTAACCGTAGAACCGCTATTCATGTAGTAGATTATTCAATGTTCAGTCATATAGACAAGGGTTCAAGGTTGTAGATTAATTTTAATTAAATTCAAATCAAAGGCTACTTGTTTGAATTCCTTAAGATCTCAAAGAAGAGTATTTACTCTCTTTATAAAAATAAGATTCAGAAAATAGGAGATCAAAGAATTAAAATAAAAAAGATATTATAAATATTATAAATACCGTGCAATAGCTTGACAATAATGGGGGCTTCTCTCTCACATGTGGAAGGATGTGATAGACTTGAATTGGTAATATCGAATTGAGAGAAGGCCTCTATTTATAGGCAAAGAAGTTGTTCATTTGACTTGTCTAAGACAGTCTTCGACTTGTCTAAGAACTGGATTCCATTCCAACAAATTTTTAAATTTGAGTAAGATAAGATAAAACAGATCTTCGACTAGTCGAAGGCCCTGCTCGACTAGTGGAGGGCCCTGTTGCACAGCACGCCAACAACGCAATGAACCAAGATCCAATCTCCGGTCTCACCCACAAAGATAAACAGAAAGAAATATAAACTAGAAGAAGAATCAAATCATTCCAAATAAACCACAAGACAAGATATACATGGAAAAACCCCAAACTAGGGTAAAAAACCACGGGTGCAAACTTCTACTATGAAGAAAAATGAAGATTACAAGGTAATATACTAACTTCTCCCTTAGAAGTACAGAGAAAACCATTTGTCCACACCTTGGAATAACTCTCATACTACCTAGAAAAACCCTAGGGACCCCTATTTATAATTTAGGCAACTTCCCTTTCGTACCCTTGTGAAAACTGACTCAAATTTCTACAGTCCGCACAAGATTCGGACTCAAATCTACGTAAGCTCGACTGGTCATGCAGAGTCCTCGACCAGTCGAGCGGCACCCTCGACCGGTCGAGCATATCCTATAACTGGTCAAGCACCTCGAAAATCCAAAATCTCAACTCGCTGAAAAACGAGTCAAGCTAGTCCACGACTAATCGAGTGGCATTGCCCAGATGTGACTCCACATCTCAACAATCTCTCACTTGGAGACACATCGCCATAAACCTTTGTCGTCTTCATCCGGAGTGCACCACTTTCCCGTCTTCAAGCCTGAAGACCAATCAAAGCTGAACAGAGCTTCAAGTTCTCCCGTGTGACCACCTTGGTTAGCATATCCACAGGATTCTCACTTGTATGAATTTTCTCTAGAGCAATCGATCCATCTTCCAGTAACAAGCGTATGAAGTGATATCTGATGTCAATATGCTTGATCCTTGAATGAAAGACTGAATTCTTAGCCAAGTGTATTGCACTTTGACTGTCACTGTACAACTTACAATTTGCTTGCTTCTTATCCAACTCTTTCATAAAACCTTACATCCACACCATCTCCTTGCATGCTTCTGTAGCCGCAACATATTCTTCTTTCGTCGTACTGATAGATATTATCTTCTATAACTGAGAGATCCAACTGACTACAGCACTACCCATATTAAAGACATAACCTGTAATGCTTCTTCTGCTGTCGATATCTCCTGTAAAATCTGAATCTATATAGCCTTGTAACTTGATTTTCGATCCACCCTAGCATAGCTCTATATCCATAGTACCTACCAGGTATCTGAGGATCCACTTCACAGCTTCCCAATGTTCCTTTCCGGGGTTGTTCATGAACCTGCTAACAACTCCCATTGCTTAAACAATGTCTGGCCTTGTTCTCACCATAGCATACATGAGACTCTTAATAGCTGATGCGTATGGAACTTTAGCCATGTAGTCTCGTTCTTCCTTCGTATTTGCACCTTGCTCCTTAGAAAGCTGCAAGTGGTTGGCTAATGGAGTGCTAACCGGCTTATCACCTCCTATATTGAATCGATCAAGTACCTTTGCTATGTACTCTGCCTGTGACAAAACCAGTTTCTTATTTTTCTTGTCACGCTTTATCCTCATGCCTAGGATTTATTTTGCAGCTCCTAAATCCTTCATGGTAAATTCTCTAGATAGTTGTTTTTTGAGATCTAAGATGTCCATCATGCTTGACCCGGCCATGAGCATATCATCAATGTACAGAAGAATGATGATGTACGACGTATCAAACTTCTTCAAATAGCAACAGTGGTCTGCATGACATCTCCTAAAATCGTTTCTCGACGTGAAACTATCGAAATTCTTGTACCACTACCTCGGGGCTTGCTTAGGCCGTATAGACTTTTCTTCAGTCTACACACCTCGTTCTCATTTCTTGGTGTCACGTATCCTATTGGCTGATGCATATATATCTCTTCTTTAAGGTCCCCATGAAGAAAGGTTGTCTTAACATCTAGCTTCTCTAGATGTAAGTCCTTTATAGCCACTATACTCAAGACCATGTGAATCGTAGACATTTTCACCACTGGTGAAAATATTTCGGTAAAGTTGATACCTGCCTTTTGTTGGAACCCTTTCATAACTAATCTAGCCTTGTGCTATTTCAAACCATCATTCTCCTCCTTCAGTCTGTAAACTCACTTGTTATGAAGAGCCTTTTTACCCTTAGGTAGAGTGAGTAGCTCTCATGTACAATTGGACTCAAAAGAGTCCATCTCATCATCCATGGCCTGCTCCCACGAACCTGTGTATTTGACTGTAATGCCTCTTCAAAACACTCTGGTTCACCATTATCTGTCAGCAGTAGATAATGTAAGGAGGGTAAGTATCGGACCGTGGGTCTCCTCTCCCAAGTAGACCTCCTCACAACCAGTGTCCATGGCTCTGCCTCATAATGCTTCTGTGTATGATCATCCTTTGGCGTTGTAACAACCATATCCGGTAACTCTTCCAACTCTACGAATTCTTTCTCCTCAGCCTTATTTTCCTGCACACTGTCCTTATGCATCACTTTTTCATTAAAGACTACATCTTTACTTTTGATAATTTTCCTATTTTCTGTATCGCAAAACCTACAGTCAAAATCATGCTGCCCGTATCCTATAAACGTGCACCTCCTGGACTTCACATCCAGCTTGTTTCTGTGCTCTGCATTAATGTGAACATATGAAGTGCAACCGAATACTCTGAGATATGCAAGGTTCACTTCTTTCTCAGTCCACGTTTCTTCTGGTAGCCACCATCCAATGGTGCTGAGGGACTTCTATTGATGAGATATGCGGTAGTATTCACAGCAACTGCCCAAAACGTCTTAGGCAATCCTTCATGTAACCTCATGCTCCTAGCGCGTTTAAGGATGGTCCTGTTAATGCGCTCAGCCACACCATTCTGTTGCGGTATCCCTGGAATCATTTTCTAATGTTTGATTCCATTTGTTGCACAATACTCCTCAAATTTCTTATCACAGTACTCTCCCCCATTATCTGATCTGAGACATTTTACTATCTTACCTGTCTCATTTTCTATCATTACTTTTCACTTCTTAAATATATCAAATACATCAGATTTGTGCTTTAAGAAATAAACCCATAGTTTTCTACTAGCATCATCAATAAAAGAAACAAAATAACGTGAACCACCCAGAGATGATACCTGTGCCGGTCCCCACATATCAGTGTGTACAAGCTCCAACAAATGTATCTTTTGAGCGCGTCCTATTTTCTTGAAACTTACCCTTTTCTACTTGTCATACACACAATCCTCACATAATTTGAAGTCAATAGACTTCAGCCCTGGTAGCTTCCATTTTGACAATAGCACTTTCATCCCCTTCTCACTCATATGTCCCAACCTCTGATGTCATAACTGCCCATTCATTCTAGTTGATGCAACTGCGAGTGAACTATACGATCCTGAAGTCACATACAAACACTACCAGAAAACAGGGAAAAGGCTACAAATAAAAACCGTAGCTAAAAGTCTATGGCTACGGTTAAAATCCGTAGCACGACCGTAGCCATTGGTGCTGTAGCCATAGGTCAAAAAGCTATGGCTACGGATAAAATCCGTAGCCATAGATATAGTGGATACGGATTAAATCCGTGGCCGTTGCTTCTGTAGCACTAATGTATTTACAACTACGGATTATATCTGTAGCTAAAAGTTGAACAAGAATCGTAGCAATAGGCTAAAATTAGCAACAGCTACGGTTTTCAGATACAAGGCTACGGTTAATAGCCGTAGCTAATGAAACTTTAGGTACGGATTAGATCCGTAGCAATATTGTCCATAGTTTAAAGCTACTAACGGTTCGGATTTTATCTGTAGCTAAAAGTAGAATGAGAACCATAGCAAAAAGCTGAATTTAGCAAGAGCTACGGTTTTCAACAAAAGGCTACGGGTAATAGCCGTAGCTAATGTTCACTGTTAAGAAAATATTTAATTATAATCATTCATTCAATTACCACCTGTATAATCATTTATTCATTCAATTATAATCATTCATTCAATAATGAATCAATTACAATCTTTCATTCATTCAATTACAATCATTCATTCAATAATGAATCAATTACAATTACAACAGTCTAGCTAAAGTTTTCAAAACAAACTTAATCAAACTGTTACACAACATTAAGTTCTACAAATAATACAAAGTCACAACGCAAGATTTGGATATGACTTTTGCTTGGCTGATGAACAACTACAGCTTGTTCGGTTGTCTAAAAGCATCCGCAAAGAAGAAGAACTCGGCATTAGCTATAATTTATAGTGAAGTACATCATGAAAAACATATTACACATAAGACAACAAAACAGAACAAATGAACAACAAAACTAAAATACACCATTTCCATTTCTTGGAAGAAGAGGGAAAGTGGGAAACCACCATGCCACATCATGAAAAACTAACGCAAAGAACAAGGCATAACCCAAAGAACCTTAAAAGCTGATTGGTTGTAAAACCTGGACCAGACTGGATGAATGGACTGGTTTGTGCTGGAACCAACCACGGAAACAATTATCTTTGTGATTCACAATACAAAACAAATATAATTCTAAATATGAAACAAATAAAAAAGTAAATTAGAGAACTCTAGGAAAATAGGTACACACCAAATAGATGGGCTAGCATTTGCAATAAATGTTGTTTTTGAATTTCCACCAAGAGCATCCTGTAATCAAAGACTTGTATTGAGGAACAATCAATTATAAGCAAATTGGACCATAAGCTCATTTTATGAGGAAAATATAGGCTTATCTTGTAAATCATGAGATATATTGTCATAATCACATCATCCACAAACTCAAGGGATATATTTACCAGTAAAGTATTTCTGCAGAGGTAGCTTTCAGGCATAACAACTTTTGCAAGATGTGATGGTTGATATATGTGGGATACAAGTAACTCAAATTAATCTAAGAGTTAGCGATTTTGTTATTCCTAGTTGTAGAGCTTCCAAGATCCTATAGTATGAGCATGGCTCAAATATATGACATGTGACTTATAGTTAGGAAGATATATGGGCAGCCTAATTGTAGGAACAACAAACCTACATGCCTTCAATGTTGTTGATTATACCAACACCAATATCAGCCTCTTGAATCATGCCAAACAGCTCCAATCCAGTGAATATGCACCAGCTGATGCATACTCGATTTCATTCTCATTCTGGGATACATCTAAACATGTCTTCAAATACAATACATAAATGCAGGTGAGAGTACTGGGATATTAACATACAATACACAAATGCAAGTAAGTAATGGTGGATTTTACTACATTAAAAGCATAGAGAAATACCCTATAATGAGAATTTCAAACTTTAGATTTTCTAAAACTCAAAAGTCGGGACTCATACAAATATAAACACAACCTCAGATGTTCTAAGATGGCTTAGGACTTTTTAATGTCTGATTTAAGATAGACTATTACTCACAATTTCTATACCAATGAAAATAAGTGTAGCATAGGGTGTAGTTGGTTGCACCACACATCATGAAATTTGGTTTATACCATTGAAAACTAACCTTCCACTTTAATCTTGCCAACTACTTTCTTTGCCGCTCCATATATTCACTCATATCCAATCGTATCATGGCTGCCACCTACAACAATGTCAGCAAAAAAATGAAATTAACTATATAGTTAAAAGAACCGTTGTAATATAGAACTCTCTCTGGCCATTAAAAAAAGACCAGATTTATTTTAAAAATAAAAATAAATCCATACCATTTCTGCCTAGATTTTTGCATTTTCCACCACCTGCATAAACATAATAAAGATGAGATCCAGAATGAAGCTCTAGCTAAACCATCAAGAACCCAAATTCCTGAGTTTAAAAATGACGAATAGAGTCACGGTAATTACAAAGTAGACTGCAACTCAAGCCAACACCTGAAAATCTATAAACCCCTTGATGGGGTCTACTCCAATGGCTTTTAAAACCTAGCCAAATGAACATGAAAACCAAGCCATCAACAAGCTCGTCTATCCTTCTACACCATACTGAAAACAAAGACCATAGCAGCACAAATTGCAATTCAAAATTCAGTATGGTGTGCTGTATAGAAAGTGGCTAAAAGATAATGACAGTGCACTCGTTGTGTTGTAGTGGATATATCCTCACGAACAACCATGCATACATTAATTTCCAACTATCGAAAGAGAAGTTGGTTTTTCAAACTATCACCAATGAATATTTTCTCCTAACAGTCCCAGCCGTACATGTGTCGCTGGCAAACCTGAAAACACAATTTTATTCTCTTAGTAACAAAAAGAAAAGAAAGAAAAAAAAAGAAATGTGAATATCCAGCAAATGATTATAATCCTGTCAAAAAAATAAAACTCAAATCTTTGCTAGTGCATTTTTCTACTCTAAGACGAGCATGGTCTTTAATAGGCCAACTCAGACTAACTCATTCCGTCGATGAATAAGTCATGACTCGCCCATTTCAGGGGCTGACAAGTTCCATTCAGGCTTATTTTCACCACTAACTCGTGGTGTCAAGCTCGACCTTATAGGAACATTTCCCACACACACATACAGTGACATTACCATGAATCAGAATATTGAAGAGGTACTCTCCAGTGCATGTGACACAGTACTTACTTGACTGTCCATTTTCGGAAAGGGTGTTTGTCACCCAAGATATATGGAGTTTTAGTACACAATTACAATCTGGAGAAGCATCTCCACTTGTGCAAGTCACAGCAGCTGCCCACTTGCGATCAGTCCTCCCTTACCTGGGCTTGGGACTGGCCGATGTATCACTTCCTAGCATTTAAAAAAAAAAGGTAAAAGAAAAACCAGCACAAACCATAGTTCAATTCAGTTGAAAAGGAAGCAGCAAATACCTACAGGAGATGGATATCTCTTGACAGAACAGCTTCTTTTTGGGTTAGCTCCAAAGAGCAGATTCCATTATTAAATAAAGGCGAAGTTTACCTGGTTTGTCAGTTCCTCAGTTTCCTCTTCAGCCTCATCATCGTCTACGACATTGTCAAGCGATTCTGACATCATCTCACTCTACATGGAGGCATGCACTTCAACTAATACATGCTTAAATTGAAGAAACAACAAATTTTTTGTCATTTACTTACTACAAGGATTACTTGCCAATAGAGACGATACCTAAGAAAAGTGCAGAAGGTTTTCCTCGACTTGAATTCAGGATGAAACTGGACACCAACAAAGTAAGGACGACTTGGCAGTTCAAGAATCTGCAGAGCAAATTACAGAAAAAAAAAAAATAATAACCAAGGGGACCAAGCCCTATCCATACACGACTGGGCCACAGCCATTGCCACTCCTATTCAATCATACACATGGGATAATTGTCCTGCAATCCAGACCGGCCAAATTGCTGATACATCATAACCCAAAAAGAGAAAAAAGAAGTGGTGTGTCTTAGACCAGCAATGTTCATGTTCAGCGATTGCTGCTTTTAGTTTAGGGTCCTCTTCTTCAGTCCATGGTTCCATATTTAAAGATGGATCCAGAGTGTTGACCCACCTGTCACCACAGTCAAGACTCTGCAATTTAGTCAAATCAATGGTTCGTTCTTATATATATATATATATAATATTGATATATGAATGAATCCTACAACCCTTGTTTTTTATGCATGTGCCTCCCTTTTGACTATTTGTGGTATTAGAATAGTACTTTAAAATGCTCAGCTACTACCAATAAGAAAGAGAGAATCTGTATATCAAAGATAGGGGCAGAATAGTAACTAATGGTTTTAAGCAATTAGTCAGGTTAAATTTTTTGGAAATTATTTTGAAATACCTCTCTCTACATTGAACTTGAGTTCGGCCAGGGACAAACTGAGCAATTTTCATCCAGTTTTTCTGCCCGAAAAGCATCACAGCTATTTTCAAGTGCTTGTCTTCATCCATAGTCCATCTCCCTACCCTTTTCCTAGAAGGGTGAAGTGTCTTTCTCCATCTGCATTCAATAGGATCACATGATTGACTTCAATGAAGAAAGTTCATGACCCAACCCCTATCAGGGACTACATTGTTTCAATCTTCTGGCCTAAAAGTTTCAGGCTGTTCCGTTGAAACAAATTTTCCAACCGTGCATTTGTATTGTATGTTGTTTCCCACCTGAGGTATGAAGTGGCCTAATTTCTAGGCCAAAAGATCTAAACAGTGCATCCCACCTGATGGAAAGCTCAGAACTTGCAAACCTGCTCTACCAAATGAACCTACATAAGGATGAGCAGGGCTCCACGGTGTGGAGTATTAGAATATATATCTGTCTTGCACGCACCATTACTCTAATTCACCTAACCCAAATTTCACATATTCTCCATTGCTGAAGGTGTAAACATAAGGTCATTCCCAATTGGATGAAGTGAAAACATATTGATCCAAAACTTCTGTGGCCTATTTAAGTTTATTTTCCATCCAATATGTTCATAAGGTCATAAATACCTGTATGAAGATGAAAAAAAAATCATATTGATCCAAAACTTCTATGACCCCAAAAAGGGTTTCAATGGTAGACGTTCAATCCCCCGCTGCTTTTTGCAGCTTATTTTTCATCTCAAGCTTTAATATGAGCTTGCCAAATGGATGGATGGTTTGGATATAACACATACTTCATGATGGGATCCACGGAACTTGCTCCCGTCAATACAGCAGCTATATAGCTGGTGTGATTAGCTACTGATAGGTTGAATAGAGAGAGTCACTACCGAAGTGACGTCATCAAGCTTCATAGGCCCACTATGATGTATGTGGGCCCACTATGATGTATGTGCTTTATCTACACTGTCCATCTATTTGGAGATTTAATTTTAGAGCATGAGTTAAAGAATGAGGCAGATCCTAGTTGACCCCACCACAAAAAAACAATGGTGAGATTGATGCCTACCGTTGAAACGTTCCTAAGGCTCACCATGATTTTTATTTGAAATCCAACCTGTTCACAAGTTAACATAGACATGAAAGAATGGAAAAAACAAATATCAGCTTGATCAAAAACTTTTGTGTCCTATTTAAGTTTTTAAATGGATCATGGTTCTTTTTTGGGGCTAGACATTTGGTACTGTGTACTGGGTTAAGTCATCCATTCTGCCATGGTTTCTGAAACATTGTTTGAGAGGGTCCTGATCTACAAGTATTTTCATCATCTTAGGACGAACCTTACCTACAATGACATGATATGCGTTGTCCTTAGAATGGGTGAAACCTTTAGGTTATCTGTCTAATCACTCCATGAATCTGTTAGAGAGTTTATATCTTTATAACTCCATAGGGTTTCTCAATCAGCAAGAAGAAATCATGTTCGCAATATAAAGGATCTTCATTTGCAGAATGCCAGTCAAGTGGTTTTGGGGCTATACTGTTGATTCTGTCTAATTTGGTCAAATCATTCATTATGGCATGGTTTCTGAAATATTCTTTAAAAGGATCCTGATCTAAGGATTCTTTAGGTCTTCTTGAAGGTTTTCCATCATTCTAAGAAGGACTTCACCTACAACCACATGGTGCATACATCATCCTTAGAATGGGCGATACCTTTAGGATGTCCATCTCTTCACTCAATGACATTGTTAGAGAATATATTTCTTCATAACTCCATAGGGTGAAAACATTCCCAATCGGCAAGGTGCAAAAAGAAATCATGTCAACAATACAAGCGATCTTCATTTGCAGCATCTCAGTCTTTTGATTGGGTTGTTGTTCTAGAAGATATCCATCATCCCTATGTTGGGTCATGGGTGAAAGCTTTGTAAGCTGATACGAATTTTATCAATCCATCTTACAAGTAGTTTGAGATGATGACATTTGTTGTAGTCTTAGTGCAGTACAAATTGTGCCATGATCCCACCAATGGACTGTCTAGTCAATTTGGTGGACCGCATGTGTCCCAATGGGCATGCATCCAAATGATTTCATGGGTCCCTTGGTTATCTTTGTGATCGGTCCCATTTGTGTTGAAAGGATTGTGGTTTAGTCTATCTTTGTATTTTCCTTCTTGTAAACTAACTGTAAAGAGATAACATTCCTATTTGTTGTCCCAAATGTAAACAGTGTAATTCTTTTAAATCAAATAACTACTGTACTTAAATTTTGTAACCACATCTAAGTAAGTTCAAAATGTGTGTAAACCAAGGATTAGAGCAAGATCGTACCTGCAATAAGTTCAAAACCCAGTATGCTATCGAACAGGTTACCGTGTAATGCTACATCAAACAGGTCAAGCTACTGATCGGTTTGCTCATGTTCTAACAAACACAATACAGGAAAATCTACCGCACTTGAACATGAAAATGAGGCATAGTAGAGCTCTCACTTTGGCAATCTGTAGTGCAAGGAATGCAATCCAGACAGAGACAAAAAAATCCTATTTTCCACAGAATAAAATTCCAAACTCTGCTTACAGCTAGAAATACAGAGTTCTGAAGAGCTCCTTTTGCCTAAATCTCCTATAGTTCGGTTGGAAAAAACAAAGATTTTTAGCTACAAAACTTCAAAATAGAGAAATTCAAGAAAGTAATCTGATTTATGACTTCTCATTTCCCATTGCTGCATACAACCAAAAGAGTAAGACCAATATTAAAATCAATATAAAGAAGGTTAAGAAGCTGTCCTCATTGGTAGGCAGATTTGTGGCAATTAAAAAGCTCATAAAGAAGGCTGAGAAGTGTTCTGCATGCTTACTTTGAATAAATGCAACCTGTTCTGGAAGCCATGTGTCGAGTGTAGCAGATCGTACCTACAGCACATAGCCAATACTTTCATTTTTAGACCTAGCAGGGATGCAAAGCTAACCCGTAAATAGCTGTGTACAAAAGGGATGTGTACACAACTTACCTTCATAGGCTTTCAATTTTGGAATAGTGATTTGTTTGGGGCTGCAAATTCCTGTAACCATATCAAATTTCAGGATCTTCGACAAACAACGTAACTAGCAAAAAATAAATAAATCTCACGGGCTTGCCCCACGTATAAAAACATATTCTTAGGTCTGAGGGCCATAGACACTTCTGTCTAACCTGAAAGCCATCATTAGTGACAGATTCGTTTTGCTACAAATATATATAAGCCATCATTAGTGACAAGTTCTCAATCAGGTAGCTACACATTCCATAGAATTTCAAGTTTATAGGCTATGACAGATTCGTTTACAAACACTGATGCAGAGATTGGTGCCATGTCCTTTTCTTTTTATTTTCTTTTTTTTTGCCATTTTTGGTTTCATGAAAAACAGAACCCAGATTCAGATAACAATGAACTGAACACAACATTATTCATGCAGTGCTCATACCAGGATCATGATATGATGATACCAATGCCTTGAGAATATTACTAATATCCATGGCAATAATTACAAAAAAGAAAAAAGAAAAAGGAAAAACACTCATTCCATGTATATGTATATGTGTGTCATCATCATAGCTGTCTCAGCTATTTCGGGTCAACTTCTTAAGAATGCTGAGCTGCCCATTTGACACCAACCGTCCAAATTTACCTAGGCTTGGGACCTGTTAGTGTGTGTCACAAAGAACACACACACACACAGAGGAAGGGAGGGAGGGAAGGGGAGAGAGAGAGAGAGAGAGAGAGAGAGAGAGAGAGAGATGACTCTTACGGGAGTTCAAATCTAGCATTTGCATGATCATGAATGTGATATTTACACCAGCCACAACAAATGGATACTCCCAAGTAGCTCGCTTTCCACTGTGATTGTTCAATAGCCTCTGAAAAGATATCTAAGAGTGTACAAAAGAAACAAGCATTTGTTCAGAAAGATAACTAAGATAGTACAAAAGAAACAATCATTTGTTCAAACAGAAAGATAAATATTTTTTAAACTTAACAACATTTTTTAAGATTGGCAATGGAATGATTAAGTTGATTACCCCATCAGATGTAGAAATGATAGAATGCAGATTTGGTGTGGAGTCTGCACTTTCTATCTTAACAGTTACATGTATATCTGCACCACAGCCCGCAGACACTATATCTGCACCACAGTTACATGTATATTTCTTATTGTCATCTCTCAAAATTCTCCATCCACTAAAACAAAATCCTCAAACATTCCATGAAAATTGAAGATAGAAAGGGAAAATGAAAACACTAAACCTTAAGCGCCAACTCCTTGAGATCACAGGACGTTGCCTGGTTAACCATGATTTACCTCATTTTTCTGCGAATCTATCTGATTTGGCTTGACTGGGCATAACAGGTTCGCTTAACCTGGTTAGGGCGCCTCTTGGTGATTCCAATGCAAAACATTCTCAGGGTGTAGTTGTCTGTCGTCTTCACATGTAAATGCGCCTCGATCAAGGTTTGCCACTTACGGGCCAGCGATCTTAATTTGTCGGTTGTAAAATCCCGTAGGACTGATCCTCATCAGCCTGAAAGTCAACCAAGGAACACTTAAACACTCGGTGTTTGAGACCTTTATTCTACAAGTTACAGACCTTAAAATAAATGTGAGGCTTGTGACTTTAAACAGACATTAAAAATACTGTAATAATGTCTTCATACTGCACTTCTAGCAACAAATATTCAGCATACAATTTGCTCCTTAGATTTCCACCATTGGAAACTCATTTTCTAACTTTAAATAGTATCATTTTCATTATGGCCAAGCGCGTCAACACATTTAATAAGTTGTCCTTCATATTCCAGCAATTCGTAAATAATATGAAATTACTGTGCTCCATACTCAGAAAATGCTCCAGCTCCCTTAGATCACTATAAGTTACTGTGCTCCTAGTATAACCAAAGAAAAAGATCCAAATACAACTTCACCTTGAACTGCAGGGTACTGTTGATAGCATCACTTATCAGCTCCCAGTTTGGACCCATATCATGCATGAGGACAACAAGTGCCTGAAATAAGAAAATTTTAGTTAGGGAGTTCTCCATTGTCCTTGCAATTGGATTTCATATTTATTCTATTTACATGGGTTTCAATTTCTCAAAATCATTAAAATGACCAAACAGAATTTTCAAAAACAGAGTGTTTCCATAAACAGAACTTTTATTTCCTTTTTTCCTCGGCTTGAATCACATTGCAACAGTTCATATGCTGCACTTTCCTTGTCGTCATTAAAATAAAACCAGTGGTTTTTAGAAGAAGGGGTTTGTAACAAACTTGAAAAATCATACAGTCATAGAAAAGTAAAAGTTTTCTTTTTATTGTTTTCATAACAGATCTTTGGATATAAATACAAAATACAATATTGACATTAATAGTAGTGAGGAAATAAAATATGCTAAGATTCAATCTTAAATAAACAATAAAAATAAAAAGTGGGGTTTCCTAGTCACATGGACCTTTGCCTATCTGTGAAAAATTCCAGAGCGTGTCTATTTTAATTTGCCACTGAATCAGAAAAGCAGCTAATATCATCATTCTCCAGAAAGAAGCAAGATCACTCTACTTTCCATTCTCCTATGCTACACATTCTCCAACCCATGCACTGTAGATCTGTGAGCAAATGAGATCAACAGATTTTCTCATCACCATGTGATCCTATTGACATCATAATCCACTGAATGTAAAATCATCAGATACAACATGAATGAACTTATAGGCCAATGATCCTGTTAAGTTCCATGCGTACCTCTAAGAATTGTAAGGCCATATGCCAACATATGCGAGCAAATCTGCCAGCCTGCAAGCAAAAATAAACTCAAAAATTATAACAGCTTCAAAAAATGAAAAAAATAAATTGTAAAACTCACCTTGAAGCCCTTCTCCCTCCTCCTTTACCCTGGCTTGGGACCGGCAATGCAAGGAGTTGCATTGGCGGAGTTAAAAAAGGGCTTAAGCTCCATTTGGTTTGAGATAAATTTACATTCATAAACACCAATGTGATGACCAAATGGAGCCTAAGACTATAAATATATTCAAAATATAGTGCAAAATTCAAGCAGAATATAAATATCGATGAACTATAGAGTACGAAAAAAAAAAACAAGCCAAACATCATGTAGAGTAACTACTTAGCCAAACATCATATAGAGTAACGACTTAAGCCAAAAAACAGCATCATGTAAGCCCCAACCAAAACCCACTTAAGCCAAATTACTATATGTTCAATTATATAGTACTATATTTGTTCAAATTATAGGAATCTCATTGATTGCTTCCCCCATTGCACAAGTGATCCCGGACCGGCCTCTCCAAGTGTAGATGCGAATCCATCTTCTTTCCACAAAGGAGCATCAGGGTGTATAATCTCAGTTAGGATAACAACAAAAGCTCCCTCTGCTAATGGCTCACAATGGACAACTGCATTTGGACTAACTTCATGTACTTGACCACGAGCAACAACACCACGTAAGCCCCAACCAAGCAACTCGCATTTCTTACCAATATATATCGTATCCGGCTACATGTACACATATAAAATGGCGTTAGTATTGTTAGCATTTATAATATAATCGTAAGCTTATTACATTAGCGAAATTATAATTGCATACCGATGATCCCTGAGTAGATTTAGCCACTGGTGGTGATGGGAGGTTTTGACCAGACTTTATATCAATCAATGATTTCTTTATCTGTAATATCTCCTGCGCTAGGCCTTCTTTTTCTTTTGCCATATTATGTAGCTTTGAACGGGCAGGGGTTGACTTCTTCAGTCCTGTTTTGCTTATCGAGCAACCCAGACCACACATTCGTCCTCTACTATCAGAACCAACCAACTGTAAAATATTGCAAATCAAGTTATTAGGAAATTCATAATTACCGTAAAAATCAAGCAATTTTAAAACTTTATTAGTACCTGTGTAAGGGCATCGTCAACGCCAGTCATCTTAGAAGTAGGATTGCTACTATAAAGCTCATCTAGTTTTTGCTGTGACAAAATTAATACAAATAAATGTAAAATAATTTAAAGTTATATAATGACATTTCATAATGGTACTAGTTAGTGGTAAGAGGGGTGCACTTACAATAAGGTCAGGATACTGGACGACTTTGTCCTTGCTCGTATGGGCTCTTAAGTAGACATCACCTCTACCTATCTCGACATCAGAGGTAAGATTCCTCTCCATCGCCTTTGGCACATAACATATCGTTCAAATACACATCATTAATAGAGTTAATTAGATCAAAATTAAATTTAATTTTAAACTATAATACCTATCTTTATATACATACCATCTGATGGCGAGTAACAGCCATGCTGCGCCTCCCAAGACAAGCAGGTCCTTTTAGCTTTGCCCGATTGACTTTATTCCTTGCACTTACTCTCTTGAATTGCTCAGTGTTGTGTTGATCCACAAAGATCCTCCAATCCTCCATAGGGACACCTGGGGGGGCAGGACTATCTCTAACAACTATAGGATCATTGTTTTTTATATATTGTTTAGTCAACCTTTTCTTATAATTTCTCCATGTTTCATTGATGCGTTGTGTTATGTACCAAACACCTGCATCCCAACTTTGACCCTCAAACTCATAAAACAGTGACAATGTTTCTATGACCTTTTGAATGTGTGCATAAGGCACCTGGTGAAAGTCCTCGTATATGATCGGGATATGAGCACGGGCTAGGACACCGATATGCGATGCAAAGTCTTTGTGATTGGGACTGTCCTCATTCGGTTGCCCGAATTCATTTGTCTTAAGGACTTTTTTCCTATCAGGTTGCACATGTAAAGAAGCACCCTTAGTAGGGCCTCTCTTTTAGATGAAGAAGAAGCTAGCACATCTACATAAAAAAGAATAATAATTATATATAAACATTGTTGATTACTGCCAATATATAAGAAAAATGAAATCTACATATCTAATTAATGAGAACTATCTTATTACCTTTGGTGTTGCTTGTATTTGCACCCAATGCCTCTGGCTGTGAGTCCATGTGCTTATATATATGCTAATAGAAAAAAAACCCTAATGGTTAAGAAACAATTTAGATAACAGATAAAGCACAAACAATTCACTATATTATCCATACCTTCATTATATTTCCTTCGATATATATCATTTTGTTACATGGATTAAAAATACAAAGAATTCAATAGATTCTCCTTCATCGCTTTCTTTTCTTTGTTTTCTTAACTACAACGCTGACTTCTTCAGGTTCATTGAATATCAACTCATCGGCATTTGCTAAGGTGGTGAGATTAGGTCCTGCATCAGCATCAGTTATAGCCTTCAATCGTTCTAATAGAAGGCATGTCCCCTCTTGACAAAAATCTTTTTTGGAACCTCCAAGACCACGTGCCATTCAGGATTTTTATGATCTTTGGAGTAGAAAACTTGTACGGCATGCTCCGCGAGAATGAACGGCTCGTCACCCACTTTGTCTGAACTATAAAGACTAGATAAATTTACTAATCTCAGATTCGCTTCAACATCAACAGCAACACCATGATGTGTCACCTTCACCCAATCACACTTAAATAGAATGGGCTTATACCCTGTACGGTACTCCAATTGGATAATTCTATGAAGGACTCCATAGTAAGGTTGATTTTCATCCACTGTATTTATATCCTTAGCATTAGATCGGAAAGTGGCCATACCCTCTGTCATAACCCCACTATTTTAGTTCATTTTATTCTCCTCATATTCCTTAGTGACGAAAAGGAAACCATTAATACAATACTTATTGTATTGCGTAGCAAAAGCTAGAGTTCCTCTCACTATATCATTGAATTCTTCTTCGTTAGATTCGTTGAACTCTGTTTGTCTCTTCTACCAAGGTATGAATTCATCCTCGCTAGGCACCTTGTTAGTCCTCCTGTAGCATCGTTGCAAGAAATCTTTGTACTTCCTGTGGGTTATTCGATACCAATGTTATATTGAAATTGCATAAAGTAAAGAAGATATATATGAGCTAAAAGTACATACCCTTCCCACGCATCATAGCTGGGATGACTCTTCATGACCCAAGTACGAGCTTGTTCATATTCGATACCCATTAGGATAACACTTTGACTCGAACCTACTGGACCAACATTGTCATCATTAGAATCATCGTCAATAATTTCTTGTAATTTCTGTAGTTTTGGAATGACTCCATCAAAACGTTTTTCCAGCTTTTCCAAGAGGCTTGTTTTATGTTTTCCTCAGTATTGGTTGCAGTATATAACCGTCTCCTCTTGGATGTATTGTTCTGCAATGCAACCCTCAGGTCGTGTCTTGTTACGAACATAAGCCTTAAATGTCTTCATGAACCTGACAAAAATAATGATACATTACATATACATGCATCTTTAGACGTTTCACCTATTTATTCTTACTAAGTTCATTGCGTACCTTTCGAATGGATACATCCATCGATAGTATACAGGATCACATATGCTAGTCTCGTAGGCCAAGTGGATGGTAAGATGCATCATCATAACAAATATCGATGGAGGGCATATAATCTCAAGCTGACATAACGTCCTAACCATGCCCCTCTCGAGAGTAATGAGCGTTTAAAGGTCTATGGTTGACGAGCACAAGGCATTAAAGAAGGTGCAAAAGCTTATAATTATAGAACGAATGACCTTCCTATCCTTGAATGCATGCTGGATAAGAATCGGGAGTAGATGTTACATCAACACATGATAAGAATGAGACTTCATTCCCTTTAAATCCATGCAATCTTCCGTTACAATGGTCTTCCAATTCACACTAAAACCAATAGGAACACGCAGATTATGTAAAGTCTGAATGAAAAGCTTTTTCTCTTCTTTTCTTAGACAGAAAGGACCTTGTTTCTGAATCGTCTTGCCATTGCTCTTTTTCAGCCATAGACGCTTCTTAATTCCCAACCATTTCAGGTCCCTACGCGCATTAACATCATCCTTGGTTTTGTCGGGCATGTTCAACATCAAAACGACAAGGATTTCACATATATTTTTCTCGACATGCATAACATCAAGGTTGTGGCGCACGGGAATATCTTTCCAATACTCCAGATCAAATAATATAGACCGTTTGAAGAACCATGGTGATTCAACGTCATCGGTTAGGTCTTGTCGGCCTCCATCAATACCCCTTCTATTCTTCTTCCTAGACTTCCCCCACCACATATTGAGGTTCGCAGTTTGTCTTTCGACCTCAATCCCATCCAGACGGATCGGTTGTCGTCGTATCTCCACTTTCTTATTGTAAGGCCAGCACTTGTGTCCTTTCTAGCCTGGTCCAACATTGGCAACCACCGTCTATGGCCCATATAAACATGTTTCTTTCCATACTTGAGTCGCAAGGAATCTGTGTTGGGACCACATACAGGACAACCATATTTACCCTTGGTTCTACAACCAGAAACGTTACCATATGCTGGAAAGTCATGGATTGTCCAGAGTAGAAGTGCATGCATATTGAAATTGCTTTCATGGTATGCGTCGAACGTCATGACCCCTTTCTGCCATAAGTCTTAAAGTTCATCAATCAATGGTTGTAAGTAAACATCAATATCCTTTCTCGGTTGTCGCGGTCCCTCAATGAGTAAAGTCAATATAGTAAATTGAGGTTTCATACAAAGCTTTGGTGGAAGGTTGTACGTCACACACATAATGGGCCATGAACTATATGAAGTGCTATAAGTGCCGTATGGGTTAAATCCATCTATAGCCAAACGCAATCGAACATTACGAGACTCAGCTGAAAAATCCGTATACTTGTCATCGAGATTCCTCCATGCAATAGAATCAGCTGGATGCTCCATCTTTTCATGTTGCAATTTCCTGGTTGAGTGCTAGGACATTTCTTTCACCAACCATGGCACACTGAACATTCTTTGTAGCCTTGGTGTTAATGGAAAATACCTTAACACCTTGGCAGGTACTTGAAATTGTTTTCTGTCATCATCCATTTCTGTCTTGAACCTAGAAGCGTTACAAGTTGGACAACTAGTTTTCATCTCATGCTCTCTCCAGTACAAGATGCAATCATTTGGACAAGCATGGATCTTTACATAATCAAGACCCAACTTTATAATAATCTTCTTCACTTGGTATGTATTAGTTGGGGCCTTATTACCAGAAGGCAACACCTTCTTTAGTAGTTGAAGGAGCTCTGTAAAGCTTTTTTCACTCCATCTATGGTTCACCTTTAATTTAAAAAGCTGTACAATGAAAGTCAGCACGGTGAAATCTTCTGCCCCAGGGTATAGCTCAGTCATTGCTTCTTGTAGATTTGCTTCAAAATCATTACGTTCATTTTCCCTAAATTCGCCTTCGACTACAGGGGTCACGTT
Source organism: Magnolia sinica (assembly GCF_029962835.1). Lineage (NCBI taxonomy): Eukaryota > Viridiplantae > Streptophyta > Magnoliopsida > Magnoliales > Magnoliaceae > Magnolia > Magnolia sinica. Next base: position 32,395,576 of record NC_080575.1, read on the forward strand.
CGGCTCATCCTAGACAACTTTATCTAGGTTATTACCACTGAGTTCTTGAACAATCATGTTGTGAACATCATTTAAGTTTGGGACACTATGGCATTGTTGGGAACTTGATGCACGTTCAGTGCACTCAGGTGATACATGCTCACCATGCATGTTCCAAACCCTATATTTTGGATCGAATCCATTTTTCATTAGATGTATTTCCAAATCATCATAAGAAATTGTTAAACGTGCACATCTGCAAGTGGTGCATGGACAAAAAATGGTTTCTCTACCAGAAAGGTGATCTCGCGCAAACTTTAAAAAACTTCTCATTCCAGAAATAAAACATGGGTCCGGAAAACTTAGTGTTATCCACTCCCTATCCATTACAGGCAAAACCCAATTAACCAAAGGGTCCTTTTTGAACCTGCACCTTACCAAAAAAATAATTAATAAGTATTTTTCACTCATTCACGAATATAATTCTAAACACATGCATCTATGATCTTGATTTGAAATCAACTAAAACACGAAAGAGTTTTGAAGTACTTAGCTAAAATACTAGTCAGAAATGGTTCATTATTGTTATCAATGCACAATGGAAAAAGATCATCTATTAGCATCCATACAAGCACAACAAGTTACCCAAGGCAAAAGTTCCTTCGTTGCCATGAAAAGAGATCTTTGAAGACTTAAAACCCAGTGCGGGCCACCACCATTGTTGTATTATTAGTTGAGGCTCCAAGTAAAATGATGGAAATGGTTAGACTGGAAGGTTCTATAAGGGATTTCAAGGAAAGGTTCTGAATATCCCTTTTAAGTGTTTTCTATCAAGAATTCAACGGTGCATCAAACAATTCATTGATAAGAATGTTGTTTGTCAGCTTGGCCAGATGAACGTCAACCAAATAGACCTTAATCTATTGGTAGGTCGTGCTTATCAAGAAATCTCTCAAGGCCAATGGATGGTACAACTTGAAGACCTACAGCACAATTAATTGGTTATGGCCGAAACAATTCTAGCAAGAAAGAATGCAGAAAAGATTCCAAAGATGTTCGACTCAAAATAAACTCAAAATGCTGCACTGTTGTGTTTTTCCTGAGTTGTAGGATCCTTCTAACTCTCTCTCTCTCTCTCTCTCTCTCTCGCTTTAGACACAGTCACACAGCGTGCTGCTCCTGCTTCCTAGCTGTTTATACTTGACAACATTTTGAAACAGATGGTTCCCCGCTCCCACACCTACTTTGCTTCTTTGGTTCCTTGTTTCTGTTTTAAAGAAACTTAAAATCGTAGTTCCCTTTTCGTAGTTCCCTGTTCAAGCTATCTATTCTAATTATGTAATTACTATATTGACGTAGCAAAGTTCTTTGAGTTGAATATATTTGATTTAATTACCAAAAATGAAAGAAAGCAGGAATTGCAACAAGAGGTAGTGGGACCATGAGTGGTTGAAGTGGGCCAGCACCTTAAAAGTAGGGATTCATGCGGCTACTATAAATTTATGGCATTCCTTTTGAGTTGAAAGAAAGCAATCAATTGCAGGTTATTGGATTAACCAGGGGAGTCGCTATTAACGCCTATTCCAATTGATTTAGCTGCACCCTATTTTCAATTTTGGGTCTTGAAATATTACCACAAATGTACTCTTTAGAATGCCCAAAATGGAAAATGGAGGGTAAGCAAATCAATCAGGTTGGGTGTTGACATCAATACCCTTTACTAATATTTCAGCATCATCAAACAAAATAGTAGTCTGTTGTGAGTATCAAACAACAATATATCCTGAAAGTATATTCCATCAACGGATAGAGAGAGAATGCAATCAAACTGAAAATATACTACTCCACAAAATCACATCTCATTGACATTTTAACAACCAACTCCCCTGCATGTTTTAACAACCAACTCCACAAAAATTTCATATTCATTGAAATCAAGTGATTGAAAACATTGATCTAGTAATTGACATAAAGAGAAATGCTATATAGAACACTTCATATGAGTTCTTGTAATTGAAATCATTGATCTGGTGTGCCACCCCATGAGTGTATATAGGCAAAAAATTCAGAAAACCCATCTGTGCAATTAAGATTTAGAAACAAAGGCTCCACACGCAACAGGTAATTATACAAAGAACTTTCTATCCTTGCATGGCATTTGCTATGATTGAGGTTTGATTTTTTAACCCATCCCACTTTGAAATCCCACCATTGGATTTCTGATCATCCCATGACCACTCCCTAGGCTCTGTCTTCAACAGCCCGCCAACCAATGCTTCTTGTTTGAGTGAACAGTTCCTTTCTCATGCCATTAGTTGGATGACTACTACAGTCCAATGACTTATTGCAGCATTTCTCATCATCATCCAAGCCTCATCATCCAATAAATTGGGATGAGGCTTGATTTGCAATGAATCAAGGTGACGAAGATCAAGAGAGACAAAGAAAAGGGGCCGGAGATCGAGAGAGAGAAGAACACATACCAAAATCCTCTCTGACGATGCAATCTAAGGAATGCCGATGATGATTTTTCTGTTTCGAACAATGGTGCGAGAGATCGAGAGAGAGAGAGAGAGAGAGAGAGAGAGAGAGAGAGAGAGAGAAAGGGACAGGAACAATGGTGCCGGAGATCGAGAGAGACAGAGAAAAGAGAAGTGGGAGATTGAGAGTGAGAGAGAAAGGGATGGACATGAGAGTGAGGGAGAAAGGGACGGACGTGAGAGCGAAATAATAAAATTTTGAGAGAGGGGAAAAAGAAAAAGGAGCGCAGTTTTCCGCATTTTGTACCTGCTACGGATTTACTACGGTCCAAAGCTGTAGCTAAAAATCTATAAAGCCGTAGCTATTGTTCCGTCCGTAACCACCCCTCGGCATTCACACGTTTGGTGGGATCTGGACAGACGGATTTTTTATTCTATTTGTGGGGTCCATCTTGATGCATTTGACAAATCCACTCCATTCATTAATTTTGTAATTTTTTTATAGGAAATGGGCCCAACAAATCTACAAACATTTTGTCCAATTGAACTACACCAACTTTCATGATAGGTATTAATCTCCACTGTTTCCTAACGTGTGGTCCACTTGGTCATTCGTTCTACTTCATTTTTTAAATCCTGCCCTAACATTATTTTTCAAAACGGATAGATGTATTAGATGGAGCACACGAATTTTAATGGGCCTCGTAAAGTCCCTCAAGGGGCTATGCAGGTTGGACGGACGTGTGAAGGTGGTCGTTTTTAGCTACGGTTTGGGGATTTTTAGCTACGGTTTTAAGCCGTAGCAGTTAAGCTACGGTTTATATCCATAGCCAAAAACTAACATAGTCCGTAGCTTTTGATCATTTTTTTGGTAGTGAAAGTACCTTCTTTCTTGCCTCGAGATATCACCAAAGCACCTTTTGTAATCTTACAGGAATCACTAGTGAATATCGTCACATAACTGGTATCGGTCAACTGCCCCACTAAGATAAAGTTCTGTTTCAAACTTGGTACATGTCTAACATCCTTCAATTTCAAAGTCGTTTCATCTTTCTGATTTATAGAATGCCTCCCTTTCCAATAGTATTGCACGGCTCATCATCACCCAGGTAGACTCTCCTAAAGTTACTTGATACGTAATCACGTAGAACTTCCTTACATGAAGTGGCATGAAACGAAGCACCCGAGTCTATAACCCAGGACTCATTCCTTGCATCAAGAAATAAGATCAACGCCTTTATGTCACTCTCCTCAGATAGATTCACTGAATCCTTCCCGCCTTGAGAGCTTCCTTCTTGTTTCTTAAGCACCCTGCAATCATGTTTCATGTGCCCCTTCTTGTCGTAATTCAAACACCCATTTTTATCTTTCGGTCCCCTGGACTTCTTCCTTGACTAAGAACGTCCGTGTTTATTGCCTCCTTTGTTTAGCGATCTTCCTCTTCCTTTTACGTTTAGAACATTCCCTGAATCCCCTGAAACTCCTAATGCCTTTCTTCTAGATTCTTTGCTGAGAATTAGACCGGCCACATCATCAAATATCAACTTTGTCGACCCTAAAGAATTGCTCACAGCAATCACCAAACCATCCCAACTATTTGACAAACTGGACAAGATCAATAACGCCCTGACCTCATCCTCAAAAATAATGCCAACGGATTCCAACTGGCTCGTGACTATATTGAACTCGTTTAGATGTTCATCCACGCTTCCACTATCTGACATCTTCATGTTGAATAGTTGTTTCATAAGATGAACCTTGTTAGACACTGAGGGTTTTTCATACATGATGGCTAGGGCTTCCATTAATTCTTTTGTAGTTTTCATCTTGGATATATTGAAGGTGACGCTCTTAAACAAAGAGAGTCGGAAGGTTCCTAAAACCTTTTGATCCAATAAAAACCATTCATCATCTGTTATCATTTCTAGTTTCTTCTCTTTTCCTCCTAGAGAAATATGGAGGTCCTTCTAATACAGATAATCCTCCATCTGCATCTTCCATAAGGCAAAGTTTGAACCATCAAACTTCTCAATTCTAGTCTTCCCTTCTTCTGTTATCACTCCCAATAGAACTAAACCAATAACTTTGATACCAGTTGTTGCACAGCACGCTAACAACGCAGTGAACCGAGATCCAATCTCCGGTCTCACCCACAAATGATAAACAGAAAGAAATATAAACTAGAGGAAGAATCAAATCATTCCAAACAAACCACAAGACAAGATACACGTGGAAAAACCCCAAATAAGGGTAAAAACCATGGGTGCAAACTTCTACTATGAAGAAAAACGAAGATTACAAGGCAATATACTAACCTCTCCCTTGGAAGTACAGAGAAAACCCTTTGCCCATACCTTGGAATAACCTCATAATACCTAGAAAAACCATAGGGACCCCTATTTATAGTTTAGGCAACTTCCCTTTCGCACCCTTGCAAAAACTGACCGGATCTTGTGCAGACTGCGGAAATGACATCTTCTGTCATTTCAATTCATTTCACAGTTAACTCCCTTCACTTCACAGTCAATTTCATGCATTTTATGGTCAATTCCGGTGATTCCCCTTCACTTTACGGTCAATTCCATGCATTTCACGGTCAATCCCAGCTCGATGAAATGCATGGAATTGACTGTGAAATGAAGGGAATTGACTGTGAAATGCACGGAATTGACCGTGAAGTGAAGAGAATTGACCGTGAAATGAATTGAATTGACCGTGAAGTGAAGGGGAATCGCCGAGATTGACCGTGAAATGCATAGAATTGACCGTGAAATGAACGGAATTGACTGTGAAATGCACGGAATTGACCGTGAAGTGAAGGGAATTGACCGTCAAATGCATGGAATTGACCGTGAAGTGAAAGGGAATCGCCGGGATTGACCGTGAAATGAATGGAAATGACCATGAAGTGAAGGGAATTTACTGCGAAATGCATGGAATTGACTGTGAAGTGAAGGGGATTGACCGTGAAATGAATTAAATTGACCATGAAGTGAAGGGGAATCGCCGGAATTGACAATGAAATGCATGAAATTGATCGTGAAATGAAGGGAATTGATCGTGAAATGCACGGAAATGACCGTGAAGTGAAGGGAATTGACCGTGAAGTGATGGGGAAACACTGGGATTGACCTTAAAATGCATGGAATTGACCGTGAAGTGAAGGGAATTAACCATGAAATGCACAGAATTGACCGTGAAATGAATTGAATTGATCGTGAAATCAATTCCCTTCACTTCACAGTCATTTCCATGCATTTCACGGTCAATTCCCTTCACTTCAGGGTCAATTCCATCCATTTCATGGTCAATTCCGGCGATTTCGCTTCACTTCACGGTCATTTCCATTCATTTCACGGTCAATTCCCTTCACTTCACGGTCAATTCCATGCATTTCACGGTCAATTCCGGTGATTCCACTTCACTTCACGGTCATTTCCATTCATTTCACGGTCAATTCCCTTCACTTCACGATCATTTCCATGCATTTCATGGTCAATTCCGGTGATTCCACTTCACTTCATAGTCATTTCCATTCATTTCACGGATAATTTCCTTCACTTCACGGTCATTTCCATGCATTTCACGGTCAATTCACTTCACTTCACGGTCAATTCCATGTATTTCATGGTCAATTCCGGCGATTTCGCTTCACTTCACGATCATTTCCATGCATTTCATGATCATTTCCAGCGATTCCCTTTCACTTCACAGTCAAATCCATGCATTTCATGGTCAATTCACTTCACTTCGCGGTCATTTCCATTCATTTCACGGTCAATTTGCTTCACTTCACATTCATTTCCATGCATTTTAAGGTCAATTTCAGCGATTCCCTTTCACTTCACAGTCATTTCCATTCATTTCATGGTCAATTCGCTTCACTTCAAGGTCATTTCCATGCATTTGTTGGTTAATTCCGGCGATTCCCTTTCATTTAACGGTCAATTCCATGCATTTCACGGTCAATTCCATTCACTTCACGGTCATTTCCATTCATTTCATAGTCAACTCCCTTCACTTCATAGTCAATTTCATGCATTTCACGGTCAATCCCAGCGATTCCCCTTCACTTCACGGTCAATTCCATGCATTTCACAGTCAATGCCCTTCACTTCACGGTCAATTTTGGCGATTCCCCATTCACTTCATGGTCAATTCAATACATTTCACGGTCAATTCCCTTCACTTCACGGTCAATTCCACTCGTTTCACAGTCAATCCCCTTCACTTGTAGTGATACCGACACTTCCGGTTATCAGCAATATTATCAACTATATCGATATTGTTTCTATATCCCTGTCCAGTGAAACTTGTAGTGATACCAATATTTCCAGTTATCAGTGATATTATCAATGATATCGATATTATTTCCATATGGAATTGACCATGACGTGAAGTGGAATCGCCGGAATTGACCGTGAAATGCATGGAAATGACCGTGAAGCGAAGGGAATTGACGGTGAAATGCATGGAATTGACCGTGAAGTGAAGGGAATTGACCGTGAAATGTATTGAATTGACCGTGAAGTGAAGGGGAATCATCGGAATTGATCGTGAAATGCATGGAATTGACCGTGAAATGAAGGGAATTGACTATGAAATACATAGAATTGACCGTGAAGTGAAGCGGAATTGCCGGAATTGACCGTGAAGTGCATGGAAATGACCGTGAAGTGAAGGGAATTGACCATGAAATGCATGGAATTGACCGTGAGGTGAAGGGAATTGACCGTGACATACATGAAATTGACCGTGAAGTGAAGCGGAATCGCCGAGACTGGCCGTGAAATGCATGGAATTGATCGTGAAGTAAATGAAATGAATGAAATTGACCGCAAAATGATTGAAATTGGCCGTGAAGTGAATGAAATGGATTTTCGACCATCAACCTAATGGAATCTTGGAAAATAAACAGGTTGGTTGGCTAAAGTAGCTTCTCCTGCCCCAAAATCATATAGGGTACATCAATTAACTAATTTTGGTTTAGAAGAAATTCTTATTAAATGAATAAAGAAAGAAATGAAAAAAAAAAGAGAAAAAAAAATTTTATATGCTTATATATACATATTTATATAAATATGTATTAGAGAAAAATGTAGATAGAATAAAGTTATCCATGTAAAAAAAAAAAAAAAGGGTACACGGTGGATGTGCGGCCCACCAAAATCATGAACAGTAAGTGTGGGACCCATTTAAAATTATGTGGGGCCCACGATGGGACCCACCCAATTTCATTTTATTTTATTTTTTAAAAAAAAGGGTGGCACTACTGCTCGGACGTCTAGAGGACGGCGGTAGTGCCACCTGGATTAATTTCTCAATGGCTACGGTTATAATCCGTAGCCATAGGGAACCCCAACCTTCAAGCACCAGCTGATCCACTTGGAGGAAAAAGTAGGGGCATTTTCGACCTAAAAAAGCTGTCTGTACAGCTGGGGCTTATTCTGGTGAGCTAAAAATAAGTGGGCATAAAAAGGGAAATGGGCTATAAATGAGTTGTACAGTGGTAAATTTCTCTATATAAAAATGAATGGACAGTGTGGATAAAATTCATACATCATGGCCCCTCAGTGGCCATTGGAGCCTCTGCGTGTCCCAGCTCTAAACAAGCGGGGTTAGAAACTAATCCGCACGCATCCGTGCCCTTCTTTAACCGTCTGCAATCCTGGAACGCAGATTGATACTGGCAGCGTTAGTGCACATTGCTCTGTGGCCCCACATGATATATGTGTTTTATCGCAGCTTTTCATCTATTTTTACAAATCATTATAAAGCATGAGCTCAAAATGAGGGAGACCTAATTCTCGTCTGGACAACACCACAAGAAAGCAGTGGAGATTGAATGCTCACCATTAAAAACTTAGTAGGGCTCACTGTAATGTTTATTTGTCATCCAACCTGTTGATTAGGTAACGCACACCTACGTGAAAAGAAAACACAAATATCAATTTAATCCAAAACTTTTGTGACCCTTAACAAGTTTTTAACGGTTAGTGATTTATTCCCGTAGTGTGATCCATATGAAATTTGTATCTGCTTTACTTTTGGAATCATAACATAAAATAGCATGGAAAAGTGGATGCATGGACAGGACACAAGTCATGTTGGGGCTCACATAACACTCTCGGTAGCCACCTTAGGTAATCCGCGTCCAATTCTATAACGCGAATCCCGGGGAAGAAAGGAGTTCTTGCGCTGGATTTGAATCGTCTGAATTGGAGAATATTGCCCTGGGATATGGGGTAATCCAAATAATTATGGAGGGAGATTCCGCAAAATAAAATAAAATAAATTTTTTTTTAAAAATAAAAAAATCTTATAAAGTGGAAGACGCGGGAGCACCGTGTGAAGACGCTGTGGCACTTACCGTGGGCCCCACCTTGATGCATCTATTCTGTGTCCACTGGGTCAATTCAATTGTTCAATTGATTTTAGAAGGTGTTTGGTGCTGGGTATTAGATGGGATTAGGTAGGATATAATTGCATTTGGTCGATGCAATTCCCATTTGGGATTATGTGGGATGGAATTGCATTTAGTCCATGAAATTGTATTTGGTCCATGCAGTAATCGCGTGGATTTTAAAATCCACTACATATGTGGGCCCCATATTGATGCATACATTTATCCATGCCGTCCATCCATATACACCGTTTACACGAGACATTCTGGTTATATATGTGTACAAGTGAATAACAACCATTGTTAATTTGGTCCATGGATTATAATTCCATGGTCCACCAAACATGATTTTGCTTAATCCCGTGTTTTTTGGTAGCAAAAATTTTATCCCAAGCATGGGATTGGATGGCTACAATACCATTGTATTTTCAGACCTGCAATCATTGTGCGATAATAATATTAATCCCATCTAATACAATTCAATACCATTGTGGTGAAAAATTACTTTGATGTGAGTGCATGGATGTGTGTGGGGGTGTAAGTGCGTGTGTAAAAATTAAAAATAAAATATAAAGGTTGATGTTACATTGTGTACAGTTCCTTTAGATATTTATTTATAATATAAAGGCGTATACAATAAAGCTCCTGCCACACATGTGCCATGCTGGCACATCGGTGTGAGACCTATACATTCATTAGGTTGTCGAACCTTTACATGCTTTTCCCAAAATAAATATAATCTTGTGGGTCCTAATGTTGAAAACAGGTAAATGGGTTTGAAAGCTATAACCAAGTTTTTTAGAGCAGTACATTTTTATTGTTTTTTTCCTTTTCTTTTTTAACTATGGACCCTTGGGCGAGTTGATCATTCTTGGGTTAGAACAACGTAAGGTGCACCTCTGATTTATGGATTTGATTTGGAAATATATTGCCATACTGGTACTTCAGTGCGTGCACATGAGGATCATTGCTAAGAGCTTTGCAAAACTCTAGATATAAATACAAGTGAGATTATTTTGTATGGATAGGAGACTGTTTCTATGTTTGCGACTTATGATTTCCAAGCATATGTCCATTTAAAGATGATTGGGCAACCGAAAGCTATATATATATATATATATATATATATATATATATATATATATAGAGAGAGAGAGAGAGAGAGAGAGAGAGAGAGAGAGAGAGAGAGAGTCATGCTCCCCTGCGCACCTACGCACGTGCGCACCTTTGCACACGTGTCATGGGTGTCTAATCTCAACGGTCCAAGTGATGCGGAATCCCATGAAACCCCATGTGACAAAATTTCACCGTGATCTAAAATTCTGGTGGGCCATAGCAAAGAGAAATGCAAATCAAGGGAGGAAACTATTTTCATTTTTCATGGCCCATCAAAGTTTTAGATCAAAGTAAAACTTGGTCTTGGGGGGTTTTACGAGGTGCTACTTCACATGAACGGTTCAGATTTTGGATCCACATCACGTATGATGGGTTCTCAAAAAAGTTCGTATGTAGTACGTACGAACTGGTTCGCAGGTGAGCGTTTCCGTATATATATATATATATATATATATATATGGGAAAAGGTTCTATGCGCTCGAGCTCATGGGAATTTCCCGTGAGGTCGAGTTATGTGGGCCCCACCATGATGTATGTCAAACATCAATAACGTGCATTTGATGGGTCCCCTTTAAATTATGGGATATCCCAAAAATCAGCCGTATACAGAACTCAGGTGGGCCATACCATCTAAAATCATGTGAAGACATGCCTAAAAAATATAAAGGCACTTGGTGGAGCCCACCTAAAATTTGCATGCATCAAAAACTTGGTCTGACCCCTCATCTAAGTGGGACACACATAATGGATGGGCTGGATTTGTTAACCATATCTCGGTGGGCCCAACAAATGTTTATGAATGTTTTAATGGAGGGAAACCCCTTTCAACTTTTGTACGTGGTGTGGCCCACACAAGTCACAGATTGACTTGATTTTTAAGCCCTAGGCCCACCATGGACTGGTGCATCTTACTGATGGGGTAGATGTTTGACATGCATCACGGTGGGCCCAAACAACTCAAGCTCATTGGAAGTTCCCATGAGCTGGACCGCATATACATATAGAGAAAAGGTTCTATGCGGTCGAGCTCATGGGAACTTTCCATGAGGTGGGCTATGTGGGCCCCACCATGATGTGTGTCGAACATCAACGCCGTTCATTTATGGGTCCCCTTTAAATTATGGGTAACCCAAAATTCAGCTGTATATGGAATTCGGGTGAGCCATACTATCTAAAATCATGTGAAGACATTCCTAAAACATATAAAAGCACTTGGTGGGGCCCACCTAAAATTTGGATGCATTTGAAACTTGGTCTGACCCCTCATCCAAGTGGAGTACACATAATGGATGGGCTAGATTTGTGAACCACATCTCGGTGGGCCCAACAAATGATTATAAATGTTTTAATGGGAGGGTAACCCCTCTCAACTTTTGCATGTGGTGTGGCCCACAAAAGTCATGTATTGACTTGATTTTTAAGCCCAATGATCACCATGGAATGCTGCATCTGAGTGATGGGGTAGATGTTCAACATGCATCACGATGGAGCCCACGCAGCTCAACCTCATGGGAAGTCCCATTGAGAGAGAGAGAGAGAGAGAGAGAGAGAGAGAGAGAGAGAGAGATATGGGAAATGGTTCTATGCGGTCGAGCTCATGGGAACTTCCCACGAGGTCGAGCTGTGTGGGCCCCACTATGATGCGTGTCGAACAACTACCTCATCAGTCTGATGCACCATTCCATGGTGGGCCTTGGGCTTAAAAATCAAGTCAATCGATGACTTTTGTAGGCCACACCACATACAAAAGTTGAGAGGGGTTACCCTCCCATTAAAACATTTATAATCATTGGCTAGGCCCATTGAGGTGTGGTTCACAAATCCAGCCCATCCATTATATGTGTCCCACTTGGATGAGGGGTTAGACCAAGTTTCAGATGCATCCAAATTTTAGGTGGGCCCCACCAAGTGCTTTTATATGTTTTAGGCATGTCTTCACATGATTTAAGATGGTATGGCCCACCCGAGTTCCGTATATAGCTAATTTTTGGGATATCCCATAATTGAAAGGGAACCCATCAAATGTACAGTGTTGATGTTAGACACGCATTATAGTGGGGCCCACACAACTCGACCTCATGGGAAGTTCCCATGAGCATAGAACCATTTCCACACACACACACACACACACACACACAGATATATATATATAGGGAAAAGGTACTATACGCTTGACCGTATTATACCTTTTATAAGGTCGAGTGCTGGTAGCACATTATTCTTCGGATGGTAAAATTTTTATCTCTAGCAAATTTTCTACAAAAGTCTTGCACCCGCCGTTGAAACCTTACCAAGGCCCACTATGATGTTTATCTGAGATCCAACCTATTCATAAGTTAAGACATACATAAAAGAAGGGAAAACACAAATTTCAGCTTGATCGAAAACTTTTGTGGCCCTTATAAAATTTTAATGGTGGGCGTCACTCTATCCACTGTTTTCTATGGAGGGTACATTCCAGCTTTGGATTTAGCTCATTCTTTGTCTCATGCCTTAAATTGATATCTCCAACTGAATGGACAGTATGGATATAACACATACATTTATGGTGGGTCCCAGATAACTTTGTGATGGAAATCGGATTGCGTACTGAGTAACTCAGTACGCTCTTATCGTAGAGAGTAAACTATGTTGGGCCCACAGTGAATGTATGTGGTTTATCCACACAGTCCATCCATTTTTTCAGCTCATTTTAGGGGTTGAGCCCAAAATTGAAGCTTATTCAAAAGCTCAAGTGAACCATACCACAGGAAACAATGGAAATAATGGTTTCCACCTTTGAAACCTTCCTAGGCCCCACAGTGATGTTTATTTGTCATCCGGCCTTCTCATAAGATCACACAAACATGGATGAATGGAAAATAGAAATATAAGCTTGATCCAAAACTTTTATGCCCTCCAGAAATTTTCAACGGTAAACATTCAATTCACATTGTTTCCTGTGGTGTGGTCTACTTTAGTTTTTTTTATATGTTTCAGTTTTGAGATAAGGCCCTAAAATCATATGGTAAAATGTACGGACAGATTGGATAAAATACATAAATAATAGTGGACCCCACAGAGTTTACTCAGTACGCAATCCCCCTCCTTGGTGATGTAACCTATCCATTGATTCCGCATCTAGCAAGTCCATTACGACTTTTAATAGTACGCGTACTGTGTCCTACCCCCACACAGACAGTAATCCATCTGAGTAGGGCTTTTTGGGGCCCACCGTAATGTAAGTGTTTTATCTACGTTGTTAAAAGATTTTCTAAGATCTTTTTAAGTTATTATCCTAAAAATGAGGCAAGTCTACTGCTCTAGTGGACCACAACAAAGGAGGCTGCATTGATAATGACACTCACCGTTGAAACCTTTCTAAGTGCCAACGTTATGTTTCTTTACCATCCAACATATTCATAAGGTCATGTAGATGTGAGTGAGGTAAAAACACAAATATCAACTCGATACGAAACTTCTCCAACTCGCAAGAAGTTTTTAATGGTAGACGTTCAGTCCCCACCTTATGGTCCACTTAAGCCTTGGACTTGCCTCATTTTTTGGTTCACATAGTAAAATGATCTGAGAAAATCAATGAATGGTGTGGATAAAATACTTACATTGCGTTGGCCACACAGAGTCGTGCTCAGACGGAATGGGTAGGACGCAATCCGCGTTCACTGAATGTACGCGGATCAGATACTTACAGGTTGAGTAGCGAGTCGGCTACTAAAGTTACGCCACCAAGTTCTGTGGGCCCCACTATAATGTATGTATTGTATCCAAACTGTCCATCCATTTTGAGATATTATTTTAGGGCATGAGTCAAAGAATGAGGCAGATAAAAATCTGTAGTGGACCCCACTGCAGAAAATAGTGGGGAGAGTGATTCCCACCGTTGAAACTATCCCAACGCCCACTATAATGTTTATTTGAAATCCGACCTGTTTAAAAGTTAAAAAAGACATCAAATAAGAGAAAATACAAATATCAACTCGATCTAAAACTTTTGTGGCGTTTAGAAGTTTTTAATGGTGGGTGTCACTATCCTTACTATTTTCTGTGTTGGGCCCACTTGATCTTTGGATTTAACTCATTCTTTGCATATTGCCCTAAAATGATATCTCTAAATGCATGGAAGGTGTGGATATAAAACATACATCATGGTGGGGCTCACAGAACTTGGTGACATAACTTCAGTAGCCAGTCTAGCTACTCAACCTGTTGATATATAATCCGCGCACGAAGTGGATGGAAACAACGTGAATTGAACTTTTATCATTAAGAGATTCTCGAGGGTGGCACAGTATTTGGTAAGGACTAACCTTAGTGTTTGTGAGAAATCTACCCCGTCCATCAGGTTTTAGAGATCATTTTAGGACATAGGGCCAAAAATGAGCTGGATCAAAGACTCAAGTGGTCCACACTAAAGGAAAAGGTGGCTAGGAAAATTTCTACCGTTGAAACCTCTCTGGGTTGAAAGTGATGTTTCAATTGCATCCATACTGTCTATAATAATATTCCTATTAAGATGAACTTAAAACACAAATATTATCCTAATTTAAAACTTCTATTGCCCCACGAATATTTCAACTGTGAACGGGGTGGATTCGACTATTTTCGGCCTTTTATCCTAAAATGATTTGAAAAAAATAAATGGACGGGGTGGATTTCACAAAAAAAAAAATAATAATAATAAATAAATAAATAAAAATCACATAGGCCCCACCTAAGTTTCTAGCACAAGGCTTTTTGCATAAAATAAGCGTGAGAGAGATAGGCATGGAGGTTCAGTTTCCCTATACAATCTCCCATCCGACGAATAACGTGCCGCCAGCACTCGACCTTATGGAAGGTATAGACCTTATGGAAGGTATAATATGGTCGAGCGTATAGTACCTTTTCCCATATATATATATATATATGGAAATGGTTTTATGCTCATGGGAACTTCCCAGGAGGTCGGGTTGTGTGGGCCCACCATGATGTCTGTCGAACTTCTACCCCATCAGTTAGATGCACCATTCCATAGTGGGCATCAGGCTTAAAAATCAACTCAATCTATGACTTGTGTGGGCCATACCATATACAAAAATTGAAAGGGGTTGCGCTCCGATTAAAACATATTCATAATCATTTGTTGGACCCATCAAGTTGTGGTTCACAAATCCAAACCATCCATTATATGTGTCCCAATTGGATGAGGGGTTAGACTAAGTTTTAGATACATTCAAAATTTAGGTGGCCCCACCAAGTGCTTTTATATGTTTTTAGGCATGTCTTCGCATGATTTTAGATGATATGGCCCACCTGAGTTCCCTATATGGTTGATTTTTGGGATATCCCATAATTTAAAGGGGACCTATCAAATTCATGATGTTGATATTTAACACGCATCACGGTGGGGCCCATATATATATAGGGAAAAGGTACTATGCGCTCGACCTCACGATTAACTCCCATGAGGTCGAGATGTGTGGGCCCCACCGTGATGCGTGTCGACCATCAACACAGTGCATTTGATGGGTACCCTCTAAATTATGGGATATCCCAAAAATCAGCCGTATACAGAACTCAGGTGGGCCTATATATAGGGAAAAGGTACTATGCGCTTGACCTCACTATTAGCTCCCGTGAGGTCGAGCTGTGTGGGCCCCACCGTGATGCGTGTCGACCATCAATACCGTGCATTTGATGGGTACCCTCTAAATTATGGGATATCCCAAAAATCAGCCGTATACGGAACTCAGGTGGGCCATACCATCTAAAATCATGTGAAACACTGTTAAAACATATAAAAGCACTTGGTGGAACCCACCTGAGTTTTGAATGCTGCTGAAACTTGGTTTGAACCCTCATGCAAGTGGGACACACATAATGGATGGGCTGGATTTGCAAACCACATCTTTGTGGGCCCAAAAAACTAATTATGAATGTTTTAATGGTGCATGGCCCCTCCCCACTTCTGTATGTGGTGTGGCCAACAAAAGTCACGGATTGACTTGATTTTTGAGACCTAGGCCCATGATGGAATGGTGCATCTGACTGATAGGTTAGATGTTCGAAACGCATCACGGTGGGGCCCACACAGCTCGACCTCATGGGACGGACTCGTGAGGTCGAGCGCATACTACCTTTTCCCATATATACACACACACACACACACACACACACACACACACCTGTTTCAAACGGCTTCTGTTCACATGACCATGCCAAAAAAAAAAGATCTTGACGATTGATTTTGTTGAGTTGAACATGACCCAATAAAACGTTCCTTTCATTGATCTACGTTCATTCACAGATACCAGCATTAAAAATCAACCATCCATGAGTTTATTAAAAAAAATTTTGCAGGATCCTGCGTGTAGCACCTAGAACATAGGCAGTCCAATCGTCAAAATATATTTAATGTGGCCCTGATGGGCGACGTAGATTCCTTTGGTCATGAGTCATGCTAAAAGGTGAAGTGAACTTGGAGAATCCACTATGCACGCTGTACGGGATAAGCATTGGGGCACAGCTCTCTCTATTATTGCCGGTGTACGTTAAAAAAGGACAAGAATATCTAAAAATCTCCTTGGGGTCTACCCTATTATATATTTAAAATCACTCCATCCACCAATCAGGTGAGAAGCATTGTTTGGACCATTCTTACAGACCATCCTTACATAAACAAAGTCCAATTAAAATCTCATATAAGCCACATGAATGAAAACAATGTAGATTTGATTCCTAAAATGCTAAGTTCAGACAGCATGGCTTGCCGAGTTTTGCAACCAGCTAATATTTATATCTTTTCTTCGTGCTAGTAAGTTTCTCCTAATTAATGGGTTTGATGAAAGGTAAACACTATGTGGGCCCACACACACACCTATGTTTACCATCCCATTTCCATTCTTCTTAGGGTTGAAAGTCCGACGGGTTCAACCCAACCGACCCGTGACCGACCCGACATTGGGTTGGGCTCGAGCAGGATGTATTGGGTGTTGAGAGTCAAATATTGCATATTAGACCCTAGTTATTACCTGTATTTATGAACATGATACTGTTTAACAGCATATTTTAATCGTGTTTGTGTTGCAAGGTGACTTTAGGAGCTTGGACTGAAAAAGGGTGTTAAATGCATAGATTTGACGCTCCGAATTCACCAAAGCATGGGATGGACTCCAGGGGACCAAGATGGACGAAATTATACGCCAGAGATCTGAGGAAATCAGGAAACCGAAGCTCAAATAATCCAAAAATCATCCAGAATGCAAGATCATAGGGTTCCCATCATCCGTTCATCTCGAGACTCTATATGTGGCCTAAGAACCATAAATTAACCGTACACGTCAAAAATCATCCATTGGATCGTTGTGGAAGTGGCCCAACGAACAGATCATCCCCTTAAATCCTTAAGTGGGGCCCACCTAATATCTGGATATGCTCCAGTTTTGGTCTCAACCGTTTAAATAAGTTGATAAAATTGATGGACGGAGAGGATGTCTCATATACATCAAAGTGAGACCCACTCTTCATGGTACATATGCACAACATACATGCACTAGACGAGCACCACAAGAATCCAAGTCGGTCAGAGCTGACCGACGAATCCTAAAATCATCCAAAGACGCAACAGTGTCATCTACGCAATTGGCCGGTCAATGTTTGTGGGCCCCACCCATCAGCCATATTGATGATCTGGACTGTCCATTGTGTCCAGAGGGGGGCCGTGATCATCTCTTAGCTGTCCTTTTTAGCCCGTGCACGTGTGCGCACGTGAATTTTCAGAAAATGCAGGATGAACGGCGGAAGCAAAACATCAGTGGACCACACCAAAACTCGACAAAAACCAGTCCATTCTAGCCAAAACTTCGAGAGTAATCTGATGGACGAGGTGGATTTCATCAAAAACATCACTGTGGGGCCCACCGAACACGTCAGCACATCTTCGTAGGCTTAACGCGCATCCAGGAAATCTGAAAATTTCGGACGATTGTGGGCCAGTCCGTGATCGGATCAGTAATCCAGACCGTCCATCATGTAGGCCACCCCAAAACACCTCAGGGGACGTTATTCTTTTGGGAAGAAAGCAAAGAAAAGGGGCATCTTTGACGCTGTCTTCATGACTTCATAAATAATGCTTACGTAGGGGAGTTCTTGGCTGCGTAATTGGTTGCGTAAAAGCCACGCAACATCACCGACTCCAGCCAGGGCATCTTCACCGCCTCCATCAGTCGTCTATAAAAGGGAAAGAGAGGAAGAAAGATGATATATCAGATCGAGGGATCCAAGCTGGGACGTGAGAAGAGACAGAGTTGGAGAAGATTTTTCTTAGTTTTATTTACTATTTTTCTTTATGCTTAATTTTAAGGATAGCCCACTCATGGTCGGCTAAACTTCTTAGCTAGGGCTAATAGGTGAAGCTTGTAGTGTGATGGGAGAACTCTTTGCTTGTGCTTTTTATTTACATTGAATTGAACTTGATATTAGTTTGATCATGGGAATGTTTTTAGTTTTTAATGGTCTGTTGTGACTAAAATTACAGTGGGTCTACAATAGCTTTGAGCATGTTCCTTTCCTTTTTATGTTTATGACGTCAGGAAGCCCTGTTGTTCACCATTGTCTCCTGGGCATGGTAGGATGTCGGTACCCTTCCTAACCTTCATAATCATCTGATTGGTTGTTAATTAGTTTAATTTTGTTGTTTACTTTGTCTCCTGGGCATGGTTTGGTGATGTAATCAATTCTAATTCATATACCTTTCATCTCTTGAAAACTATATCAAAGGAAGTTCAGTTTGATGGTTACACCCTTCAACTGGATGAAGATAGGACTCTAAGTCCAATTGAATTCTTGAAACATACATAAGATCTCCCTGATCTCTACAAGTAGATCCTCTGAATCCCTAGTTTCCTCCTTTGATTTTTACAATTTTTAGTTTCTTATTTCACCATTATACCCTCATATTCACTTGATTTAGATTTCATCTTAGTCTAGTTCTAATTCTGGTTAGTTTCAGATTACGTACGGGTTTCAGTCCCTGTGGATTCGACCTCGGTCTCACCGAGTTTATTACTACATCACAACCCTATACTTGGGGAGTGAGCATTGGGTTCGGTCTCGGGCTTGGGTTATATAAACACCGACCTGATAAAACTTGGATCGGGCTTGGGTTGAGGTCTCAGGATGCCTAACCCAACCCGAACCCGATCAATATATAATTCAGGATTGTCTATGTTGAAGGCACGGAAAATTCAAATGATATCGGGTCTCATTAGTCCACATTATTTCCGATGACCAATCTAACAAGATACGCCGAATTTCTATCTCCAAAATAGATTGCGTTCTACATCACACAACTTTTAAAGGAATGGTTGTCCTATATTTTAGCTTGTTTATTCAGAAAAAATGAAGTTCTTTAGGATCATAATTATATATATAATTAATAAAATCAAAGGTAAAAAAAAAGAAGACGTGTATCGAAATATAATAGACTAATGTAATAATGAAAATATTAGCATGTATTCGCCTGACTAACCCGATCGAGCCCGCTTGGGTTGAGAATTCCCAACCCGAGATTGGAATGGGGTTGAGGTATAGGAACCTTGGGTTGGACTAGGGTTGAGCACCAACCCTACCCAACCCAACCCAACCCGCGGACTTTCAGCCCTAATTCTTCTAGGTGCTGTGGCCAATGTGACTTGTGGATCTACTGATTTATGTCCTTGGAGCTAACATTGTAGACAAAACCTGATAGTTGGAGTGAAGCTTAGGTGGCCAGGGCTAGTGGATCCCTGACCGTGGGGCCCACCCTGATGTATGTTCCTTGCATTCACACTGTCCATTTGTTTTGACAACTCAATTTAGGGCATGATTACAAAATCGAAGTATATCCAAATCTTAGGTGGACCACACCACAAGAAATGTGGTTATTGAATACCCACCATTATAAAGTTCTACAGGGCCAACAGAATGTTTATTTGCCTTCCAACCCGTTGATAACGTCACAAAGAACCTCTGTTTCTTGTAGCGTGGTCCACCTGAGACTCATATCTGCTTTAGTTTTTTGGACCATGCCTTAAAATGGGTGGTTAAAATGGATGGATAGTGTGGATGCAAGGGGCATCCATTACGGTGGGCCCCATAACCAGGGATCCATTAAAGTCCGCGCAGAGTTTACTTCTACAACATGGTGAGTCCACAGAGGTGAGTTTTTTTTTTTATTTTTAGAACTACCTAAAATAACATCTATATTAGATTCCAATCAATACAAAATATCATCCAATCTTTCTCCACCAACCAAAGTAACCTTCAAGAATTACTTTGCGTGGACAAATTGTGCAATGACTCTGCCTCTATCACCTCTGTTATGACCAATTGTTGTGGAATTTGATTAGGCCAAGTGCTACTATCAAATATGGGCTAATACAAAGCATTTTTTAAAAAAGTTATTTTGTTGAGTAAATGCTTGAATGCACCCATCTTTGAAAACAGCCTATGGCCTAATGAAATACTGCCACATAGGGTCACCATGATGGTTAACAGTGGTAACTTCACTATGTGATGTGGATCCAACAGAGTATGAAAATGAAAAATGCCAAAGCAAGTAGAGGGAAGAAAAAGAAATGATAATTGCTTTAACTGAAAAAGGAATGGAGATGCCACTATATATGGCATGGGGATTCACACATTCAAATATAAGAGGACTTGCTCACTCTCAAAGATGATCAAGAGATCTCACTGAAAAGAGAAAAATACACTAACACATTTTTTTTCTACTTACAAATTTATATTTATAGAAAGCAGGAGGGAGATTAAATGGGGTGTGTGGGAGGGAGATAGGCATTAAATGGGAAGGGGCCTAAGGTGCCCATTAATATCTTTAAAGCCATATTTGATTATAATATGGTAATTGTTCGTGTATTAAGGGCTGCATCAATCTATTTTTCATAAAAAGAACTGGTCATCGAGTTCAACTTAGTAATTCTTTTCCACATTCTTCCATTGATACTTCGTTACTCATCATCATAGATCCAAGCATCTTTGTACCGGAGCTTGTTCCTCTATCGGACAAGGCATTTAGTTAAAGGGATGAGAAAGGTTCAGATCATGCTCAGATATTCAGTAGAATGTTATTAGGCCATAGAAGTATCACATTTTGATAATTGATTCTGAGATCGGCCATTCCACACTTGGTCTCTTTATATACTTTGATGCCTTGGGATGAATCAACATAACCCAAAAATACTATATTGTCAACAACGAATGAGTATTTTTTTTTAAAAGTTGCCATATACCTTCTCTTCACATAAAAACATGTAGCTATTGGTTTTTGGGTGCTTGGGTAACGGCAAAACTTTACGAATAATAAGACTTTCACCTTTTTCAATTAATTTATTTCATCAAACGCTTCATGAGCATCTTTATTATAAATTGGTTCGTCGTTGTAGACACTCCACCTTGGACCGATAAAGCTTGATTGAATAGAAACCCTAATCCATATCATTACTCTCAAACCAAACCCTAATCCATACCCTTACCCCTAAGCCAAACCCTGATCTATACGCTTAACCTTGATCCAAACCCCGATTCATACCCTTAACCCTGATCCAAACCCTAGAACCCTAGAAGCCGACACTAAAACCAGTCCAGAACCCAAACTTTAGGGAAAAAAACTAACCCCTAGAGTCAACATAATAAGTCAACTCACTGTAACGCCCTGAAAATTGGGGGTCGAGCAAAACTCAACTCCTGAGTTCCAACGCATCACTTATTCATCATATATAATGATGATTAAATGTTGTCCATATTAGTGCATTAAACATGAGTGAGATTATACTAAAACAGCATATCATACTCCAGAGATAATTAAATTAAGCAAGCGAAAGACTAAGATAGGTATATAAAATATGAAAGTGTTTTTCAATTCCCAGAGTATGAGTATGATACCAGGCTGAATATATACATGTATTGTTCCAATATTTACAAAATATCCAAGTGTAACCGTCCAACTAATCCATGTAACCCTATAATCCTGTCGAATCAGAATAAGGTCTACGAAGACCCGCTTGATAGCTGGATATAGGAGAATTCCTCCTTCGTGTGGAAGAAGTCCGACTCCGTCGCGTAAGTCTCGCTAGAACTTGCATCTACAATAGTCTGGTTGGTGTTTTAAAACACCATCCTGGATAGGAATAAGTAGCTAATTCAGTGGAACTATAAAGCAAAGGTTAACATGTTATCAATTCAGTCACGTAGTAATGATAAAGCAATACATCAAACAATCCTAGCTACTCTTATTAATGCAGGGATGATATGCGAAAATGATGCATGCCCTCGACTGCACTCCCTCAGCGACACCATCTCACGATCGTGTGTCACGCCCCAAACCCTGAGATCGGACTCACAAGAACCCCGATCGCCGAATCCGGTGCCGACAGCCTCCGTAGTACCCCATTCTCGGCTCCCAGTGCCTATGCGCCAAATTCCGATCCTGGGATCCTACAAGGAGAATTTTTCAGTGTACATTTATCTCGTAATAAGCATAACCACAAGTATACCCAAATCATAAAGGCAACATCATCATCACATATCCACTAATATAAACAGTTGAATACAGTGCTAAAAGGAAAATACATATGTCAAAAATTAAAGCTCCATAAATCCACTGCATGCTCCAAGCTCAATGCTAGTGCAACCTAACGCCACCTGCATGCATCCATCGTGCATAAGCTTATAGAAAGCTTAGTGGGTGGTGAAAGTGTGTGCATAAGGTAAGTGTCAAGTAAGTAATATCCGAGTAATCAGAGTAAGCAGAAATATACTGGTAAGTCCATGAGTGCTATCAGTCGTACCAAGGCTATGCGATGCAAAACATAATAAGACAATAACAGATGCTGAGGATGCAATGCAATATGCAAATCCTGACGAGCCACGAACACCATCAACCTCATGCGAAAACATAGTAACCCAAAATGCTAAGTACTGCGTATGCAATGTAATATGCGGTGTGAATGAAATGGACATGTTGGAATGTGAAGTCGGGATGATAGTACGTAGTATTGCAGGCTACGGGGTTCACCACAAGGGACTTCTATCCAAACTAGTCCCATACCTAAATTTGGATAGTCTGACTAAATGTGAAAAACTCCTGATCTCAGGTTAGTCGCCCGCCCAACTGAAATCCTGGCCATACGAAGGTACACGTGACAAATAGTTACGCACCCCCAGCCCGAGTAGATAGTGAATGAATGAATGAATGGATATGCAATTCCTGCTCAATAAGTCTACATATCAATACGGTTGCTCTCTGGAGAAATCATCGGGGTCTATTACACTCCAAACCAGATTGTCGCCCCATCGCACGCAACAAGGTGAGTGGAAGAGACCTGACTATCTACCTGCCAATATCGGGCCCAGCTCGTCGATAACGGACCCATTCCTCGAGCTGGTCAGACTCAGCCTAGCATTGCCCCTTCCTCTCGGGCAGGTATGGTCGTACCCCCTTCCAACTGACCACGATACAGTGGGAGACGTGGTCTAACGGTATGTGGCCCTCATACGCTCATGCATCCACTCAGTCTAGACGTTGGAGCAACCTCTGGAACCAAGAGGGTTCTGGGACTTTCACCCAAGGATATCTATAACATCCCATATAGAACAGATTTTCGGTGTCCCATCTGGCCATCCATGAAATACCTGTGGAGGCTACGGCCCTGATGTCACTAGGGCGTATGGTGGTCATGTCACACAAATGCGAGATGCATGAGTCACATAGTACAATCATGCATTAATCTTGTGCATGTCATGCTCTCAGGTGGGGCAACTTCGCCTATCAGGGAGCCCTAAGAACAACCTGCCCTATGGCATATGCAATGGTCAATCACATCTCATAACAAACATGCAGATGATGCATATGGGCATGTATTATGATGTTATGTTGTCACATACTCATAATCGGTATTAATAACCGGCATTAACAATCGGCCTCAATAATGTGGACATTTAACCAACATTGCCCCCAAGGAATGGCCACATAGAGCCAAACATATGATGGGCCCACAACCTCACACAAAGGCTTAATATACAACACGATAGGCCTTAATCAAAGGCCACATATACATAATAGGTGGACCCTGCTCATGAGTCTATGCATATCACAATGGGCCTTGCCCATAGGCCACGAATACCTCACAATGGGCCTTGCCCATGGGCCTCAAATACATGACATGTGGGCCCTACACATGGGTCTTGAATACATCAAATGGGCCATGCATCATGGGCCTAATACGTGTCACAATGGGCCTCAATTACGGGTCGCATGTATATCATATAGTTCACGACAATCAGCCTTGGCAATCGAAATCGGCCTCGACACTAGGCCTCGACAATCAGAATAGGCCTATACAATCAGCCTCGACAAATCAGAATAGGCCTCGATACTCAGCCTCGACAATCAAAATCGATCGATAATTGGAATCGGCGAATCAGTCACGTCAATCGGAATAGGCAATCGGCCACGACAATCGGGATCGATCAATATTTAAAATCGACAAATCAGTCCTGTCAATCGAAATCGGCAATCGGTCATGATAATCGGCCTCGATCGCTAATCGACAATTGGTAAATCGGTCACGACAATCGAAATTGGCAAATCAGCCAAGGCAATTGGAATCAGCAATCGGCCTCAATCGCTAATTGGCAATCGGTAAATCGGTCACGACAATTGGAATTGGCCTTGACAATCGGCACCAATGATCGGTATCGACAATCGGCACCGAAAATCTGCGTCGATAATCGGCACCGACAATCAGAATCGGTAATCGACACCGACAACCAGCATATAAACAAGGCGGGGTCCAGAAATGAACAGCCGATCGACCCTAATATAAAGATCGGCCCTCGGCCGTGGTTATATCAAATCTGGTAGCACAGAGCTAACCATCTATGGTGAATGAGGCCTACTGATTAGGGTTAACCCACAAGTGAATGATGAGAATGGGACTATCAAGGCCTAAGGGAAGGTTACGATGTGGACATTCAACCATCATTGCCTATCGACGTGGACGTCTAACCAACATTACTCCCAAGGAGTGGCCCACATAGAGCCAAACGTATAGTGGGCCCATGGCCTCACACAAAGGCCTAATATACATTGCAATGGGCCTCACTAATGGGCCATAAATACACAATAGATGGGCCCCATCACATGGGCCAAAAATACAACAGGTGGGCCTCATCAATGGGACGCACCAATGGGCCATCATATACATCAAGTGGGCCGCACCAATGGGCCGCACCAATGGGCCCTAAACCCATTTAGAGGTCAATCTAGCGCATTTTCTAAGGAATGAATCGTATCGAAAGATCATCTGGACCAAAACACAAATAGTAGTGGAGATAATGATTTTCACCGTTATAAAAAATCCAGGGCCCACCATCAAGTTCATTTCCCATCCAGTCTGCTAGTAAGGTCACAAAGACCTGGTTAGGAGGAAAAACAAATATCAATTTTGTCCAAGACTGCCGTGGTCCAAAAGGACTTCAATGGTAGGCGTTCATCTCTCCACTATTTTCTGTGGTGTGGTCCACCTGATAAATCTGTCTCATTTATAGTCTTAAGCCTAAGACGGGCTTGCCAATAGGATGGATGGTGTGGATCACCCAAAAGATGGACGGTTTGGATGGAACACAACCATTAGGTGGGGCCGTAAATGGCACCATCCAAATGGGCGGTGCAGATGAAATACATACACTGTGGTGGGTCCCACCAGAACTTGCTGACATCAACTTCACAGCAGCGAGCTGTGTGAAGTACGCCAACCAAACCGTTCATCAGGAGGGTCCCACGTACGTGGCCCACCATATAGTATTATTAGTATAATAAATATTAGATAATATAATATTATATATTATATACTGCATAATGGCAGAAGGCTGCCCGAGCAAATAATGTATATCTATTAAAGGGAGGGTGAAAGTGGACGTGGCCCACCATTCATTTATAATATAACATATTATATTATAAAATAATTATATATCATATATGTATAATCACACACGTGTGTGCAAGGGAGGGTGAAAGTGATAGCATCCACACGGACGGCTGGATTTGAATACATCCAGCAAGGTGGGCCCACCCCACACGTGCAGGTGGGTCCCTAAAATCCCATAAAACGATCTCTTCAAGTGGCTGGACGGTATGGATGTAAGGTTGGTCCCATGTGCATAGAACACGTACACATGAGGTGGGTCCACACGTGTGGACCCACAGCTTTAGAGGAGGCTGATATTTGTGGTTTCCAATGTCCAGCAGCGGTGTGTATACAGCACCAGAAAATGGTGGGGCCCACCTCAATGGACGGCTTGGGTACACATACACATCACGTGGGACCCACAGGACCTGCTACGTCAGTTGGCAGGTGGGTCCCACCATCAAAACGGATGGTCAGCATGGATGGAATCCACGCATCAGGTGGGTCCCACTGAATTTGGTAACGTCACTATAACAACTATATAGCTGGTGTGAGACGCACCAACCAATCCGCTTCCAATCTAGGTGGGTCCCACATAGGGCCCACCATTATATGTAATATAATCCAATGGTTGATAAGGTCACATGGACCTAGATGAAGAGGTAAAATAAATATCATTTTGATTCAAAACCTCTCCTACCCAAGAGGGTTGCAATGGCAGACGTTCAATACACTGCTCCCTGTGACGTGGGCCACCTGAGTCACGTACACGGCTAAGTTTTGGAGGGACCCACTATTTAAAAGGGGCCCATCAAATGCATGGTGTCGATGTTCAACTCACATCATGGTGGGGCCTGAGATGGGGCCCACCGACCCTGTGCCAATCCAAGCTGCGGACGCTGCTTGCTGTTTTTTTTGCTAATTGGAGATTTTTATAGGTGGGGCCCACATCAAGGTAATCCAGTCCGTTGGCTGGATTCCTTAGCTCAAGATGGGTCTGACAAGCCAGATATTGGGTAGGTTTGATGTATAGAAACATCACAGTGGGCCCTATCAATTTCTCACTATTAAAATAATTATTTAGATGGTGTGGCCTACAAGAGTATCGGATTAGCCTCATTTTTTGGCTCAACACCTAAAATGGGCTGAGAAATAAGGTGGACGGTGTGGATTTAATCTATACATCATGGTGAGGCCAACACGAGTAGTCCACACATCACTGTTAGCCACACCATGTCAGTTCTCACTTCACTATGAGGCCACGTCCAGCGTCCTTAGACGCTGGACAATTTGGATACCACGCAGCATCATGGTGGGTCCCACATGTACGTGGCCCACCTGATGGTATAATATACATATAATATATTTATTATATGATATTTAAAAGGAAGAGAAAGAGGGTGGCTGGGTGGTGCACACTCCACCGTCAGATCTCACTTCTCAGTTGGCTACACCCCACTGTCAGTTAACACTACACTATTAGCCACCACCACTGACGGACGGTGTGGCATATGCCTTATCAAGGTGGGTCCCACATGGACGTGGCCCACCTGATTTGGATCAATCTGATATTTGTGTTTTCCACCACCATGAGGTAGGGTCCACATGACTTGGACGATTGGATAAAACATACATCAAGGTGGGGTCCATCCGAGTGGGCCACACATCACACAAAAAAATGAGAAAGAGAGAGAGAGAAGCACCCACCTTTGATCTCTTCTTCCTTCTTCTGCCAATGTGATCTAGAGTTCTAAGTGGATGATTTCAACGATCAAGATGATCATTGGATGGTGGAGATGGGAGGTAGGAAAGTGGGCCACACAAGCTCTCTCCCATGGAAGCTTGGACGTGAGTTGCTCTCATGGAGCTTGAGAGAAATGAGAGAGAAATGAGAGGTGATAGGTGAGAGATGTGAGTGATGGATAGGTGTACTTGATGGGTGGAGAGAGAGAGAGTGTTGACTTTAGGGGTTGCTTGGGGATGGGTGTTTGTACTTGACATGATGGGATGGGGTACTTGACACTTAATGCGATTGATGGGACATTCTCTTGGGATTACAAGGCGCTGCGTTCCCTCGAACTGAACGCAGGCCCACATCTCTTAGCCCAGGTATCGCCTCGGCACGCGAGACACGGCATTAGAACCGCGGCGACGGCGCGACCGCACTGGTACAAGTCTCGGGTTGAGCCGACAGTAATGATAAAGCAGCACAACAATCATGTCTTAAGTACTCTTGTTAATGCAGGAACGATATGCTATAATGATGCATGCCCTTACCTGCACTCCCTCAACGACATCATCTTACATCGTGCATGGTAACTCCCACTATGCACTTCCTCGCCAAAGCACATGCAATATGGTGCATGATTGTGTTAGCCAAGTACTTAGTTAGGCTTATTCATACAACAGATTTGGGAAGCTAAGATACCTCCCTTTATATCATTTACCCAACGGGGATCCATCTAGGGTCGTCAATCTTAGTTAATCACATACGATAGGCAAGTTGTAGGGCATCACCCCTAATGAAAGCAGTGGATAGGTAAGTTTAATTGATTATACTCGAGGTCACTTCACCAACGCCCTACCAACTAGAGCGCTATTTTCGAAAGGGGTCTGGATGAGACGATACATTCCAACCCACGCTGGGACCGCAGTCAGGCTACACCGGTGTTGACTGACAGCTTGAATACAGTGTCCCATACACCACCATATTCAGCTTATGAGTTTGGGTTGCTCACTGGTTACTACGGGGAGGCTCATCACCCTAGTATAAACCGACAGCTCGACCATGGTGTCCCATACACTACCATACTCGGCTTATGAGTCTTAGCGGATCATGATACCACGGTTGAAATGGGCTTTTACATTGGTAGTGGTACCTTAGATTTAAGTGTAGCGTCCATACATGGTAACACACAATAGGCCAATCGATTTATTAGACAAGTTCAACTGGTACGAATGTACACTGAATTAATTGACATGGAGCGCATAAGTACTCCACGTGGCCTAAGCACTGTCGACAATCATCGTATGACTCAGATTCACCGAATGCATCAAATGTTGCGATACTAATTCGGCCATTCAAACAGGAATTGTTACCGATTGCTTGGACTACGTAGTAGTCCCAATCATACTCAAATGCAGCATGTGGAGAATGTGATAATCATATAGGAATTTAACAAACAATCCAAGTGCAACACGCATTTGAGCATTTTATCAACATATTGAACATGCTACCGAACATTTCATTTCTTCCATAAGCTACATAGTTGAAATTAAGATTACATGAAGGAAATTATACATATAGATAAGGTAGTTGAGAATCCTATCCTAACGCCTTTAATAAATACAATTCATCGGACAATTTCTCATTTAAACATTTTATCAAACACTTAGACTACACATTACCACATATATAAACTAAATTAGTTATAACATATATTATGACAAATCCTTTCACAAAGGAGTTGTCATACTTACAATAATCATACACTATAGGTTAATAGTCATTGTAAGCACAAATCATGATAGCAATTTCATTCAAAAATTTTAACAAACACATGGAATGTGTTATATATTCACATAGTTCACACACATGTATTATTTATCGAATACATCATAACTAAGATCATATACTGGCAAACAAGTCAGATATAAATCATTAGCTGACATTGAAAGCCTTGAAAACCATAACCTAAACGTTTATAGTCAGCACCTTTCGTCGGTTAACTTGTTTTGAACTCGGTTCGAATCCTACACTTCCGTCTACAGAACAACGGCTACCTAATCACGAAACAGGTTAGCTATTATGTCGATTACTGTATTTGGATTCCTAAAATGAAATTAGGGTTAGGATTTCTTACCCAAATCGGAATCGAAATAGGTTGAGTAGCATAATAGAGAGGTGAATCGGCGTGAGGAGTTGTGGGAAAAGATCCCAGCAACTATCTCCAAGAATCCTTCTTCCTTCTTCCCACTTTTCTCTCCTTCTCTCTCTCTCTATCTCTCTCTCCTAGGGTTTAGAGAAATTCGTATGGGAGAGAGAGAGGTGGGTTTAAGGGCCTTATATAGGCTTAAAAATGATGTGAATGGCCCCATGGCCATGGTATACTTAGGTTATAGCTAAAGGGTGCCTATTTCTGATAAACGGGGCCCATCTGGAGGTCCATTGCTCGCATACGATCTGAAGAAAGTTCCCTGACAATTGATCTATACCAGGTTAAGATTTCGGTCTGATCAGATTAGTAGATTGATCGTGGAGGACCCGTTTCAGTTCAACGGTCATCGTCACTCGATTAGGGCCACAAGTATACCAATGGGTGCAGGTAAATTTCCCTGATCCAAGGGTATAGTTTAGTCAGAAATTGATGGTCTAAAACTTTCAATTTCGCCTGCAAGCGAATGGTCCAATTTACTTAAGTTTGAGTTCGTTTTCTAAAGATATTCGCGTTTCTCACACACTTCGCTCCAGGCTCAAGTTATGCATTTCTGGATGTTATTTGGACTCGATTCCCACAATGGTTTTCAAGCCCAATAACATGGTCATAACCTTATAGTTTCGTGGTAATCGGACTTTTAACGCGCGGTCCAGGTCTGATACGGAGTTTCATTGTGCTCCCAAGGGCAACTGGGTTTTGAGATTGCTTGGAGCTTTTTAAGTAATGTTGAGTTAGTAATTTTAATGGTTTTGAGTCTTGTAGTTTGTATAGAAAGTAATTCAAGTTAAATCCAGCAATTATTTAGTTTAGTACTTAACTAAATTCCACCCTAATTTTGACAGAATAAGGTCCTAGGGTAGTTCTATGTCCCTTTTTAGTACTTTTAGTTAGCATATTAATTTAATTATTTTTCTAGTGTTCCATCATCAAGTCTACTTTATCTCTACCAAATTTCACTAGATTTCATGTTGTAGAAAAATTCTAAAAATTCTAGAAGTAGCAGCTGTTTGAATTGATAATTTTTGGACAGTTGTCACATCAACTTGATTCAATTATATTAAAATTTTTATTATATTTTTCACTTTTTTATATGAAACTTTAGCAAGGGTGGTGCACCAGTGATGCCTTGCGGTCGGCAAGATGGCATTGCGATCCGCTGGACCCGACCTCGAGGCCTCGCGGTAGGCGCGATGGCATCGCGCTTGCTTGGTGGTAGTTCTGCCACTCATTTTCTTGAAACAAGCGTATCTTCCACTCCGGAATGAGTTACGCGACGTGCCATATATAATTTTGGGGTAGGAGAATCTGATCTATCCAAATAACCTATTTATTTTATTATATTACCAACGGTTAATGGTTAAAATCCCATTTTATTTATATATTTACTATTTATAGTAAATTTTAGTTTAAGCATAGCTCTTTATTGTTTAAACTTTAGGATTAGTGTCTAATATGAAAGTACTTAGAAAAATTTGAAGAACAAGATGGTGAAAGGTGAGATTTTTGAAGGAAATGGATAAAAAGGGGATTTAAGACTTTGAGATTGGGTTCTGAGAAGTCAATAAAGTGTTATGATCGACCCATTGCCTATGGACGTCTAACTCCAGGTTGGCAAAAATTCGGGACGTTACACTCACCTACTCAGCCCACATAGCCTGCCTAGTCAACTCACCTTGTCAAACCAAGTCCATAAAGCCATTTTGGCCCAAGCTCATTCTAAAGACCAATTCAGGGAAGAGAGGAGACAACAAGGCAGCTTTAAAGGACCAAATCTATCCACATATACAGCGGGCCCCTCCCTCCGAAGCTAAAGCAAAACCGAATTGTGAGTGGCACCCTGGGTGCCAGTCGTCACGTGGCACTGGTCATACTTTAGCTAGCTGCTCACTCGTATGCTGCTATCCTCCTTACTTATTTCATGCATGTACAAAATCTGGAAGTTACTCTAATGCCCCTCCATTGAGTCAAAATTATACCTTATACCATCCAAACCAACATATGAGATCTTGTCACATGACAATCTCAAATCTCAACCATCCAAACTCTTTTTAACCTTGATCTTTGTAAGAATTACTAGAAAATTGGGCTAGAGGGTTATAAATACTCTCTTTTCCTTTACATTTCAAGCATCCAGAAAGCATCCCCTCTCACTTACAAACCCTTAAGAAGTCCTCTTAAGCATTAACCTGGCCACTCCACCCCTACCACTAAGGAGAGTAAAGATTGAGGAATAGAGTCTAGCCCAGGTCCAGCCTAAACACTAGCCTCTTAAGCTAACCCAAGTTCAATCTAAGCCTTTGATTCAATCTTTGTGACAATATTGTCCACCCAAATGTTATTAATTAAGCTTCATTTAGGCATAGTAGTTGCATGGCACAATATTCATCTGATCATTCAACACACTCTGCACCAAATTATCTTGAAAGTATGCTCCAAGGCTTACCAATTTAATTGAACCCTGCCTAACAAAAAACTTGCCAATTACTTCACATTTTCACAAGTGTTGCATACATTCGCATACGAGAACTGAATCCTAATCCTCAAGAATTATTAGATCCTATGAAGTAGGCACCATACATTTATACAGACAGTGTAAGACCCGTATCCTAGTTCGTACCATTTCATCGACTCCCGCGATCCTCCTGTCAAATTTCGGCAAACCACAACCTATAATCGGCATTTGCGTGCGACCATAAGTCGCATTCGGTAGATCTAAGTCGACTTGACCTGAGAATTGTACCCTAACAACCGCGCCATCGCCACGGTTCCAACGCTGCGTCTTGAGCATTGATGCAATACCCATGCCAGGAGTTGTGGGCCCACGCATATTTTGGAAAAATGTTGCGCATTTGCAAAACCCAAGAGAATCTCTACCAAACATCACATCAATCCATCAAGCTCAAGTCAAGTACACATACCATCACAACCCATACCCCACCCATACCTCTCTCATCCAAAGTCAACTCTCTCTCTCTCTCTCTCTCTCTCTCTCTCTCTCTCTCTCTCCGCCCATCCCTTCCTTACACCCATCACCCATCACTCCATCCCTTTTCATCCCATCACTTCTCTCTCTCTCTCATTTCTCTCTTCACTCCCAAGCAATCCCAAGAGAGGAGAGACTGTCCAAGCTCTTCCATGAGAGAGCCAAGTGTGTGGCCCACTCCCTACCCCATATCTCTTAATCCAACCCTTCAATATTCATCTCCCACCATCAAAGAGTTAGCTTAGGAGCCAAGGAGTCCAAGGAGCTAAAGAAGCAAGCCATATGTGGGTGATCTTGGGACTTTCACCGTTGATTTTCATTTGAGGGTCCACTTGTGATGGGACCCATTCTGATGTGTGCATTGTAAGAAAGGGAGGGCCCATAGTAGCGGGGTCCCTCCCCTCTATCACGTTTCTCCCTCCCTCTTTTTCTCTCTCTCTCTCCCTTTTATTTTTATGATGATGATGGGGTGTGTGGCCCACCTAATGGGTTTAGCCAAAATCTAGGCTGTCCAAATTTTTCTGGGCATCCAGTTGATGGAGTCCACCTTGCTGTCCATTGCTGGACAAGGTCTGGATGAAGGAAACCACAAATATCAGCTTGATTTAATCAGTGGGCCATGTGTACGTGGACCCACCTAATGTGAGTGTGAAATCCACACCGTCCAGCGATCTGGACGTGGGTGTGATCCACCGTGATTTATGCATTTTAGACGGTGGGTCCCACACAGCAGCAATTGCTGCATTGTCGTCAGCAAGTTCTGTGAGGCTGACCATGGTATATGTGTATATCTGAGCCATCCATCTGCTAGACGTTGGGCCAACTGCCAAGCAATCCAGCAGCTGGATAGCTGCGGTATTGATGTCAGCAGGTCAGTGGGCCTGATCATGTGGTGCATGTCATATCCCAACCATCCATTGTTAGCAGCCCACCTATATAGCTGATGGAATGACGTCAACAGGAGGGTCTGACCACACCATCCATCCCAGATCACGTGGGACCCACCTGAACTGTATATCACATCCAGGCCATCCATCCATGGAGCCTACCATTGATGAATGTGTTGTGTATCCACACCGTCCAGTCCCTGGATGGTGAGACCCACCAGGCATGTTTTATCCTGGTCGTCTAAATTACGTGGGGCCAGCCAATGATATATAAGTGTTTTATATCCAACTGTCCATCCATTTTGATGTGGCCCACCATGATCTGGATGGTGGGCCCTATCACGATGCATGTGTTCATCCATGCAGTCCACCGTCCAGATATGGATGGTGGGACCCAGTGATATATGTGTTTTATATCCCAGCCATCCATCCCTTCCTGGACGGTGGACCCCGCTTTGATGTATGTGTTTTATACACTCTGTCCATTTGTCTTAGACGTGGGGCCCACCCCACACATGTGACACGTGTGGGCAGGTGGTACCCACCTTGATGTATCTATTCTATATCCACACCCGTCCATCTGGACGGGTGGTGTGGGACGCACCATGATGTATGTTTTTCTCCTCGTCGTCCATCTGCCTGTTGTGTGGGCCAGCCATGATATATGTGGTTTATATCCACGCCATCCATCTAGGTGGGGCCCGCTGCATATATGTGTTTTATGCATCCCATCCAGTCGTCCACAGTGGGGCCCACCTTATATATTTGTATTTCATCCAGTCCGTCCATCTACTGACCCCAGCAGGGCTGGGACACTGGTGGGCTGACCAACTAGCAGTGGCCCACCAGCTTGCTATATGTATTGAATCCACACTAGTCATCAGCTGGTGAGGGCCCATTGGTGATATGTGAGGCCCACCCCATGTATGTATTTTATCCAGACTGTTCATCTAATTTTTCATATCGTTTTAGGCCATGGGCCTAGAAATGAGTTTGATCCAAAGCTCCTTTGATCCACACCGCAGGAAGCAGTGGGGGTTACGTCCAGCACCAAATTTTCCTAGGCCCACTGTGATGTTGTTTGAAACCTAGCTAGGGGCTATGAGGCCACTGATGAGGCCCACTATTTATGTGTTCTATACAGATCTTCCAGTTGTTGGACATCTAGTAGGCCCAGGGTGTAGATGGGCTGAACGTCCAGCCTCTGGCCTGCCTGACTGTATGTGTTGTATAATCATGTTGTCTACCCATTATGGGGCCCATTATGGTGTGTGGGGCCCCTACACATATGGTATATGTGTTATGTCTAGGTCGTCCATTCACTGGACGTCCAGTAGGCCCAACACGTTGGGCGGGCTGGACGTCTAGCAAGAGGCCGTCGTTGTATGTGTTTTACCTCCACGTTGTCCATTGTTGTGCGGTCCACTAGTGGCCTCTTCCGGGCCCATTCTATGGTGTGGGCCCAGTATGAATGTAGTAGACCCATTTTACAGAGCGTGGGCTACCTTATATGGCCCACCATGAGGTATGTGTTATACGAACTGCCCATCCTTTTTCCAGATAGTGTAAGGGCCGTGGGCCCCATTGAGAGTTAGACCCAAATCCCAAGTGGTCCACACCATGATATATGTGTTTTATCTCCATCGTCTAGATTGCTGGACGGTGGGTTGCACCATGTTGCATGTGTTTTATCCAGCCATCAAGTCCACTAGCATGGACCCCACCATGATATATGTGTTTTATCCTATGCCATCTAGCGGCTGTGGGGCCCACGTGAAGTATGTATTTCATTCATACCGTCCAGTAGCAATCTGAACGCTGCTGGACAGTAGTGATTAAATGCCCATTGTTAAAATCTTCTAGGCCCCATTGTGATGTTTGTGGAGGGGCCTAGCAACTGGCCCATTTTTCTGGATGACCCATATCCAAAGGGACCCACTGTGATGTGTGTTTTACCCAGGCCATCCATCCGTGGGCTGTCCTTTGTAAGGCCCAGAAGGCCCATGTAATGAGGGCCCATTGCGATGTATATGAGGCCCATATGATAAGGCCCCATGTGATGTATTTGAAGCCCATTTGGTAAAGCCCGATGTGATGTGATGAGGCCCGATGTGTTGTATATGAGGCCCATAAGTGAAGCCCCATGTGATGTATTTGTGGCCCATTGATGAGGCCCATGTGATATATTTGTAGCCCATTTGGAATGTGCATGGCCCACCTTAATGTAATGTATTTATGGCCCATTGTGATGAATATTTGGCCCATATGATGAGGCCAAGTGTGATGCCTATGTGATGAGGCCCATTATGATGCATTTGAGGGCCAGGCGATGGGGCTCATTGTGATGTATATTAAGCCCGTGTGAGTGGCTCATTGTGATGTATTTGTGGCCCATAGATGTGGCCCATTGTGATGCATTTGTGACCCGTGTATAGGGCCAATTGTGATGTAATTGCGACCCGTGTATATGGCCGATTGTGATGTAATTGCAGCCCATGTATGAGGCCCATTGTGATGTATATATGGCCCATGTGATAAGGCCCAATGTGATGTATTTGTGCCTCATCGTGATGTATATTAGGCCCTTTGTGTGAGGCCCATTATGTTGTGTATTAAGCCCTTGTGTGAGGCCCATTGTGATGTATATTGGGCTCTTGCGAGAGGCCCTTATGTGAAGCCATGGACCTCACTATACGTCTGGCTCTATGTGGGCCACTCCTTGGGAGCAATGTTGGTTAAATGTCCACATTGATGGGCAATGATGGTTAAATGTCCACATTGTGACCTTCCCTTAGGCCCTTTGTTAGGCCGATTATTGATACCAATTGTGAGTACGTGATAGTATAGCATCATGACACATGCCCATATGCATCACCTGCATGCTTGATATGAGATGTGGTTGACTATTGCATATGCCATTGTCCAAGTTGTTATGAGGCTCCCTGATAGGCGGAGTTGTCCCACATGAGCACGCGGTATGCGCAGGGTTGATGCATGACTGGATTGTTTGACTCAAGCATCTCACATTTTATGATATAACAACCATATGCCCTAGCGACATCAAGGCGTAGCCTCTACATGCATATCGTGGATGGCCGAATGGGACACCACAAATCCTTTTCTACATGGGGTGCCATAGATATCCCTAGGTGAAAGTCCCTAACCTTCTAAGTACCCGAGGATGCCCCAACGTTTAGACCGAGTGGATACATAAGTGCCCGAGTGCCGAATACCAATAGGCTGCGTCTCCCACTATGTCATGGTCGGTTGGGAGGGGGTGTGGCCTTACCTGACTGAGGGAGTAGGCAATTCTAGGTTGAGTCTGACCAGCTCATAAATGGGTCTACTATTGACGAACTGGGTAGGCATTGATATACTGCTAGCAGGTGTATAGTGAGGTCTCTTCCACTTATCCAGTTGTGCGCTTGATGGGGCGACTGGTAGCGTCGAGTGTACTAGACCCCGGTGATGATCCCAGAGATATATGGTACTAATATGAGGACTTATTGAGAAGGAATTGCACACTCAACATTTTACTCATTCATTCATTCATTCACTATCCATTCACGCTGGTGGTGCATAACTAATTATTATGTGTACCTTCGCAATGGCCAGGATTTCGGTTGGGGCGTGCAACCAACCTAAGATCAGGAGTCTATCACATTAAGTATGGCTATCCAAATTTAGGTATGGGATTGGTTTGGATAAAATTCCCTTGTAATGGACCTCATAGTCTGCGA
This sequence comes from Magnolia sinica, assembly GCF_029962835.1. Lineage (NCBI taxonomy): Eukaryota > Viridiplantae > Streptophyta > Magnoliopsida > Magnoliales > Magnoliaceae > Magnolia > Magnolia sinica. The sequence goes on from NC_080575.1 coordinate 32,433,046, forward strand.
TACTATATACTATCATCCCGACTTCACACTCTAGCTTGGTCATTTCATTCGCACCGCATATTGCATTACAGCCGCAGCATATGGCATTTTGGGTTGCTATATTTCTGCATTTATATAGCCTAGATGAGGTTGACGGTATACGTGGACTCGTCAGGATATGCATATTGTATTGCATCCTCAGTATATGATATTTGGCTTACTATGTCTCTAACATTGCATAACTGATCTACACTGCTTCCTCAGTATATGATATTGGCTAATTAGGTTTTTGCGTCGCATAGCCTGGATGAGGCTGATGATATTTATGGACTTACCTGCATGTTTTCGCATTGCTCTGATATTGTATACTTGGTACTTACCATGCGCACTTACACCACCCTCTAAGATTTCTATAAGCTTATACATGATAGATGCGTGCAGGTGGCTTTAGGTCGCAATAGCGTTGAGCTTGGAGGATGCAACTGTCTTTTGGAGCTTTGATTTTTGATATATGTATTTACCTTTCAGCACTGTATTCAATTGTTTATATTAGTGGATATGTGATGATGATGTTGCTTTCATGATTTGGGTAAATTTGTGGTTATGCTTTTTACGAGATAAATGTACGTTGAAAAATCCTCCTCGAAAGATCCCAGGATCAGAATCTGGCATATGGGTGCTGGGAGCTGAGAATGGGGTACTGTGGAGGATGTCGTTACCGGATTTGGTGATCGAAAATTCTGTGAGCCCAGTTTCCGAGTTTGGGGCATGACAGACAGAGTGGATGCCTAATACCTTCACTCTCTGTAACTGCGGTCTCTTACTCAGAATCTTTGATCGCAAAACCAAAGAGTCATCTTCAGATAGAAATTTTTTGGATCCCTACTTTAATATTTTTATAGGGTCTAGCCAACTATAGAGATGAAGAAATTGGCTAGCGGTGACTCTGGTCAAACACAATCAATCAATCACATCACAAAGCCCTCGAAAGAGGCTACCCATTGAGAAAGCGGCCCTCGAGTTGATTTTGACCCGGGATCCTAGCATCTAAAGAATGAAGACTCTATTGGGGATGTGCTAGCCACACCAGTTAAGACTCGACTAAAAAAACATGATCCTTTCAGTCCCTGAGGCTTAACAATTTTCAAGCATTTGCATCCTCATCTATTAAAAAAACCACAAAAAATCAAAAACCCAAAACCATTGCGCCTTTGCGAGCCAGGCGCTCCTGGAAGAACCTCTCCTTCCTCAGGAACATTTGAACTAGGTCGCTGACCGCCATGGTCAACCATCAACCTTTCTATGCACTCAATCTTACATAAGCTCAACTTACACAACTGTAGTAGGTAAAAGTCACGCCAATCATTTAAGAATTGGCGCATGAAGTCAAAGTAAGGCAGGAGATGCTCCTGCAATTCAGACAGGTACACGCCACTACACAACCACAACAACTACCTTCAAGGTTCTTTCCAGCCTCCAGTTCAAACCAAGTGCAGGTGTCAAAATCTACATAGGATTATCGACACCAATCAGCATAGCCCTCAACCATATGAAAATTTTTTCAATACCCCCCATAACTGGGAGTTAAAACAACCCAATAGTCAGGATTCTTAGCCAACTTCCAGCCAACCTCACTGTTGAGGTTTCAAATCAATTCTCAACAGATCCTGCAACTAAGATCCCCAGTCAATTTCCAGCACATCCTATAGCCAAAATTCAATTTCAAACAACTTTCCCGGTTGGAAGCCCAGGACCAACACTAGTGAATGCCCACAATGGGAGTCAGTTTCAAGTCCTTTACAATCAGCAGGTAGTGGTGAATACCTAATAAGGAGGTCACTTTCTAGCTACTGAGCCTCCCCCCGACCCAGCATGCCTTTTAATTCCAGTAAATTTCCATAGTCGGGAACATAGTCATATCGCGACAAGCTCCCCATAATAGGAGTCATAGGGTCGAAGAAATAAACAACTATGCCGAAGAAGCGGGATGAGCTCAGCTATGAGAGACGTTCTTCTCTTAAACAAGCTGAAAAGAAATGGAGTTATGGAAGCAGCTCCAAGCCATACAGAATCAACTTCATCGACAATAGGGGGTTGACCTCTCCTCAACAAAGTTTAGGGACCTATGTCCCTTCCTAGATGCACGGATACCTTAAAACTTTGGGGTTTCCAAATTTAAAATATATGATCACAACAAATGTCTTACAACCCATCTTAAAGCTTTCTACGAAGAGTTGAATGTCGTGGCAGAAAATGACGGAACCCTCATCCGCCTATTCCAAAAATCTTTGAAAAGCGATGTTCTAGAGTGGTATACATCATTGGATTGTCACCATATCAAGACTTAGAAATAAATTTCCCAGGCCTTCGTTAGCCAATTTGAGTACGATCTCAACATGGTACCAATGATGGAAGATTTTACAGCATTAAGGCAGAGAAGTGATGAGACATTGTCAGCTTATGTCTAACATTGGTGAGCTATGGTTGCTTGAATGTGAACTCCCATTTATAACGAGAAGTAGATCTCCATGATCGTCCACTCGGTAAGGCTAAGTAGTTCAATGTACATAATCTCGTACCCATATGCACACTTCCCCCAACTCACCTGCGTAGGGGAGCAAGTCGAGGCTAGACTAAGGGCTGGAACAATTGCCCCCTATCAACATCAAACCGGTATAGAAAAATAGAGTAAGCTCGAGGGCATAATCCCGAGATATGGGCCTGGAAATGGTTTGATCCAACGTCCGACAGAGGTCAACAACATCATGACTACTGCTCAAGGTAGTTTGTATGCTCCCCAACAGGGATGACAAAAACATCATCAATACCAACGTCAACAATATCAATATATATATATATATATACATATATATATATAGTAACCCCATCCACCACAACAAATTTCGCAACCACCACCACAACCACAACCACAACAATAGTAGCAATTTCAGGGTAACACAAAATATCCCTATCAAAATCGGTAGATGGCGAGGGAACCTAGGAAGTTTACCCCACTTTCACAAACATATAACTAGATCATGGCTACATTAGTGCATAAGTAACTCTTGTCTCCCGTACAACCTAGTCCACCTCTAAATACTCTGCCACCCAACTATAATGAGCACGAGTATTGTGCATACCATCAGGGTTGAGGTCACACCACAGACTAGTGCTTATCACTAAGGCATGCAATCTAAGATTTAATCGATAATAGGAAGATTGTGATCTCAACTCCTGAAACAACTCCTACAGCTGCACCCACAAACATCCTCCAAAATTCTATACCACAGTACCAAGCAGGCCCCATCACATCAAGCAGCCCTGCCATCAACTTTCTTGAGGAGGAGAGCATTGATCTCTTCTTTTCCCCTATTATTCCATCTATGTGATACCATTGGTCTTGTCAGGGGAACCACGGGCTCCTCCAAGGGAGATACGATCCTCATCTTCCCATATTAACTTGTAACAATAGTGAACCATGGGAGCCCATCGTACTAGAGGGCGCACCCTCCCATTTCAAGTCGGTCATTCTGTAAGGGGCACTCCTAGCCCCTAAACTAGTAATCCTATAAGGTGTCTTCTTCCCACACCCATCAACATCCAACTAGTCAGAAAAAAGATCATATAAGAAGAATCTGTGATTTTTGAAGGGGCGCCATCAACATACAATCTAGTTTTCCTGCAAGGGGTAGCAAGAGCACAAGCTGATGAATTCTTTGAAAACTTGCTTCTCATGCCACACCAGCTAGCCCATCAAAAAAACCTACAAAAGAACAACGAACGGCTATGCAAAGATGCTCACATGACCGATAGTCATACCGTGGGGAACTCCATTGTCAAGAGAGGTTATCCTAGAGATACAAGGTCACCATGAGAGGGTAACCCCCCATAACTTGAAACCTTAATATCATCTACAAAAGCACCAGTGGTCATGGAAGGGTGAGAATCTCCTTCTTACAAGGTAGTTCGGAGACATTACCCAGAATGCAATGAGGTGGGGAACATAAACCCCAATGGGCGGTGCATTCGAAGGGATGGGGCAAACTGAAACAACTCGAAGGGCACTCTATTTAGTATAAGAAGTAAAGGAGAGGTGGCATACAATGTGGCGATGTAACTAAAGACAATCCTAGTGTTGAGGGTCAAATATTGCATATTATCCCCCATTTATATCTTGGTTTTATGAACATGAAAATGCTTAATGTTCTATTTTACTCATGTTTGTGTTGCAAGGTGAATTTAAGAGCTTGGATTGAAAAGGGTGCTAAAAGCATGGATTTTATGCTCAAGAATCACCAAGGCAAGGGATGGATCTTAGGAGACCAAGATTGAAGAATTCACATGCCAAAGATCTAAGAAAACCAAGTAAGGAATGAAGAGAATCAAAGATTTGAAGTGAAGAAAAGGAATCCTGAAATCATTTTGAAAAAGCATATTCTGAAACTCTAGGTCTTGCTGTGAAATTGTGTAGAGTGAAGTCTATTTTGGAAAACTACGCAGAGTGAGTCTATTTTAGAAAATTATGTAAATTTGCATTGGTTTCTAGAGTTTTCTAAGTATGTGTGAAAGTTGGAGTTCCACAACTATAAATAGGACTCACTAGGATGTTCTTACTCATCTTCTAGCGTGATGAGATGTTTCTCTTACTTTAATTCATGTTTATGTTGAACCTTCTTTAATTCTAATTTGATATTTAATGAATACTTTCAATTTCTAATGGTTTATTGACTCAAATTACAGTAGATCTGCAATAGCTTTGGGTATCTTCTTTTCCTGATTTTGAGATTGTGGGATTGGTAGATCCTGTTGTTGGCCATTGTCCCATGGGCATGGTTTGGTGATGGAATCCCTTCCAATTATCACAATTCTCCTCCATTGAGAATTAGGTCAAGGAAAGTTCAGATTTAATCTTAATTGTTATATATTCAAATTGGATAGGATAGGACTCCAATTCCAATTGTGGTCCTTGAATCAAATAAAAGGGCTCCCTGATCACTGCAAGTGGATCCTTGGCGCTTTAGTCCACTTTTGATATTTGATAAATCCTTCGCAAATACTCTCTTTTATTTCATATTTAGATTTAGATCTTTTTCTAGTTCTAGTTCTAGTTCTTTTTAGAATACGTACAAGTTTAGTTCATGTGGATTCGGCCTTATTCTCACAAGTTATTACTACATCGCGACCCTACACTTGAGGTTATGAACAAGTTTTTGGCGTTGTTGCCAGGGACTAACGGTTGCATTTTTCTGAGATTAACTAGTTTTGAAATTAGTTTAAGATTAGAGTTTTTCTACTTTCTATTTTTAGGTTAGGGTTTTTTCTGAATTATTTTAGAAGTTAACTTAGCTTTCTATTTATAGGTTTAGAAACTTTCATTTTCTGTTTTTAGAAACTAATCTACGTTTTAATTGTAAGATAGAAACTTTCCTAATTTGTTTTTAGAAACTAATTTTTTAGAAACTTTCTTAATCTGTTTTTAGAAACTAATTTCCTTTCCTTTTTCTTTTTTTGAAACTAACTTACTTTCTATTTTTAGAAACTTTCCTTTTTCTTTTTTTTTTTTAGAAACTAGGTTGCTTTCTTAGTTCTTTTTTAAAAAACTAACTCACTTTCCTTTTTCTAGGTTTAAAAACTTTCCTAATTTGTTTTTAGAAACTTTCCTTTTTCATTTTTTGGAAACTAGGCTATTTTTTTAGAAACTTTCCTAATTTGTTTTTAGAAACCAACTCATCTTTCTATTTCTCTTTTTAGAAACTAATTCACTTTCATTTTTCTTTTGCAGGATCCTAACATAGAAACTTCTAATTTGGTAACTTCTTTCTAATTTTCTCTCTTTCTATTTCTAGATTTCTATTTCCCTTTTTCTTTTTAGGTTTAGGTTAGATTTTGAAATTGAGGGCTGAGAGTGTTTCATTCCCAAGTGGGTCCACGACAACACTCGACGTCTCTTGAGTGAAGGAGGATTGGTTGATGGGTTATCTATCCATTACAGGATTAGACACCACTCGAGATCCACAGAGTTAACCGAAGTATGGTTGCAAATCGATTGGCCAATCAATCTCCAAATCCACCCCAACCTATGGTGGAGGAAATCCAGGATGAGAACGAGGTGCATCGAGAACCCCCACCTCGAACTTTATGAGACTATTTACAACTGGCGGGGGTGAGCATCCCTTCTTGTATGGTTTTTTCAGAAAATATAGAAAACATAGACATCAAGCCAGGAGTGATTTAACTCCTTCCAAAGTTTCTTAGGCTTGAATCTGAAAATCCATATTTACACTTGAAAGAGTTTGATGAGATCATAACTACTTTATGCTTTCCTAATGTGTCTAAGGACACAATCCGGCTGAAACTCTTCCCTTTCTCTGTGAAAGAAAAGGCTAAGACATGGTTACATTCACTACATCCATGATCTATTAGCAATTGGAATGACCTGACAAGGGAGTTCATAAAGAAATTCTTCCCATATCATAAAACAAACACCATCAGAAAGTCGATCATGAACTTCACCCAAAGGGAAGATGAAACATTCTTCCAATGTTGAGAGCGGTGCTCACAACACGGTTTTGAAATGTGACGCATAACAAATTTCTTCCATGAAGGACTGACATCATCCATGCTCTAATTTGTTGAGACAATGTGCAATGGGGAATTCTTGAACAAAGATGTTGATGAAGTGTGGGATTACTTTGATAAACTTGCTAAAATCGCATAATCATGGGACATCTCCCCAAGAATGAGCATCACGTCTATGCTTACTCAATCAAAGGAGAGAGGTGGAATATATCTTTTGAAAGAGGAAGATGATATCAACGTTAAAGTGGCCAGTCTCACAAGGAAACTCGAGGCCATGAAACTTAAGAAGGATAAGAATAAGGAAGTTGTCTATGGTATTTGTGCTTGTAACATTCATACAACTAAAAATTCTCAACAATACCTACGTTTTAAGAAATATCGAATGAGCAATCAAATGCCGTAAACAACTACCAAAGGCCTTTCAAGGGACTCACTTCGAACACATACAACTCCAGCTAGAGAAATCATCTGCATTTCAGTTGGAGGAATGGACATTCTGTTACACCTCAAGGAATCCCTAATCAATTCTTAAATCAAGGGAAACCTTAAGAGGAATTGGTTCAAAATCCTCAAGAGCTCATCCAACAAAGTACTCTCCAAGCCTTACAAGAACTTACAAAGGCTATACAAAAGATAGGCTCACACGTTACAATTATGGAGAAAGGGATGCTTCTAGCCTAGCCTATCCCCAATCCTAAACTGCAATACGGAGTTAGTGAACCAAGCTCTTCAAATCTAATGAAACAAGCTAAGTCTATCACCAATCTTAGGAGCAAGAAGATAATTGACAAATCTATTCCGATAAGGACTAAGAAGCCTAAGGACGTGGATGTAGATGAGATTGATAGCACCAATTTCCCCATGAGGTAGAATTGGAACTTCAAAGCAAACCGATTGCTCCATTTCCCTAATGGTTAATAGCACCAAAACCTCTCTGTAACTCTCAGGATATTCTAGAGGTGCTTAAGCAAGTGAAGGTCAACATTCCTCTATTGGATGCCGTAAAATAGATAATTTCATATGCCAAATTTCTGAAAGATTTATGTATGACTAAAAGATGGCAAAACATTCAATAGAAAATCTTCTTAATAGAAAAAGTGAGTGCCATCCTAAAGCAAGATGTGCCATAGAAGTACAAATTCCTAGTAGCCCAACCATTGCCTGTGTAATTAGAAATTACCAGCTTGAGCATGCACTTCTTGACTTAGGACCAAGCGTAAATATGATCCCATACTCGGTCCGGGTGGGTTTTAATTCACCTAGACCCAATTGTTCATATACCGAGAAAGGAATTAAATTCACGCTTACTCCTAAGTCAAGAAGTGGGTGGTCAATCTGGTGATTCCCAATTAAGCAAGTGATAGTTAGGGTACTAAGATCTTTATCTTTCTGTGGGACATCTTGCTTGAGGATGGCACTCACCTTTTCAGTCAGAAAAATTTTCTTTTGAATACTCTGCCGTCTCTTAGTTGTACATAAGTCTTTCAAAAATTTGGTGTAGGAGGGGATTTGTTTCGCAGCATCCAGCAGAGGGGTGTGAACTTTCACTTGTTTCAACACCTCTAGAATATCCTGTGAGTTAGCTAGAGGTTTTGGTGCAATCAACTGCTGAGTGAATGGCGCAATCAGCTTACTTTAAGATTCATGTTCTTTCTCATGTGAGATGTTGCTAGGTCCATCATCATCCTTAACCTTTTCCGAGTCCTTAGGTTTTTCAGCCCTCATTAGAATAGTTTTGTCAATTGTCTTCCCACTCCTAAGAGTGGTGATAGACTTAGCTTGTTCCATATATTGATTGGAAGAGCTTGGGTCACTGATTTCACATTAAGGCTTAGGATTGGGTAGAGGTTGGGCTGAAAGCATCCCTTTCTCCCCACTCACTAAGTGTGACTTAATCCTTTGAATGGACGATGCAAACATTCCCATTGTTGTTTCGATATCTTGGAATGCTTGTACTGTATTTTGGTTGAATAGCTCTTGGTTTTGCATGAATTTTTAAACCGTATCCTCTTGAGGTCTCTTTTGATTTAAAAATTGAGTAAGGGCCTTTTGAGGGTTAGTCGTTTGTCCATTCCTCCAGCTGAAATTTATATGGTTTCTCCAGCTGGGATTGTATGTATTTGAGGTGGGTCCTCTGAAAGGTCTTTGGTAGTTTTTCACTACATTCGATTGCTCCAATATCTCTTGAAAAGCCAAAATTGTTGGGTAATTATCAATTGTATGTATGTTACAAATAAAAATACCACAAATAACTTTCGGAGCGTTATCAGATTTGATAGGTTTTGCCTTCTTAAGTTCCATGGCCTCGACTTTTCTTGTGAGGTTAGCCACTCTTGCACTCATATCGTCTTCCTCTTTTAGGACATAAATTCCTCCCCTTTCCTTTGATTGAGTAGGCTTAGAAGTGGTGAGTCTTAGGGAGGTGTCTCATGATTACGCATTTTCCACCAATTGATTAAGGTAATCCCACGTATCATCGACCTCCTTATTCATGAATTCACCATTACACATCATCTCTACAAATTAGCACATCGGTGAAGTTAATACATTATAGAAAAAGCTAATTGTTCACCATATTTCATAACCATGATGTGGACGGAAATTCATGAGATCTTTGAACCTTTCCCAGCATTAGAAGAAGGTCTCTTCCTCGTTCTGTGCAAATTCATGATTGCTTTCCTTAGAGTGTTAGTTTTATGAAACGAGAAAAACTTTTTGAGAAATTCCTGGGTCATCTCGGCCCATGTGCCAATGGATCTTGGCTTTAAGGGAATGCATCCATATTTTAGCCTTCTCTTTCAATGAAAAAGGAAACAATTTAAGTCACACTGTGTCCTCAGATTTGTGAAGTGTAAAGTAGCGACTGCTCATCAAACTCTTTGATGTACAAATATGGACTTTCAGAATATAGTCCATGAAACTTAGGAAGGAGTTGTATCACTCCAGGTTTGATATCGCGTTTCTTGCATTAAGTGGAAAAACCATGCAGGAAGGTGTACTTACCTCCTCCGATTATAAATAATCTCGTAGAGTACGAGGCGGGGGTGCATTATGCACCTCATTTTCATCTTGGATTTCCTTGACTGGAGGTTGGGTTGGTTTACAAGTTGATTTGCAGCCATCACTTCGAATGACTCTGAGGATCTCAGGTGGTTTCTAATCTAGTGATGGATAGGAAGCCCTTCGACTAATCCTCCTTCACTCAAGAGACAGAAAGTGTTGTTACAGACCCACTTGGACATGAAACACTCTCAGCCCTCAAGCAACTAAAACTAAACTTAAGAAAGAAAATTAGGGAAACTAAAACCAATAAGAGATCTAAAAAAAGATAAGAGAGAGAATTAGAAAGAGGTTACCGAATTAGAGATTGATATGTTAGAATCCTACAAAACAAAAAACCAAGTTAGATTTTAAAAACAAATTCAGAAAAAATCCTAACCTAGAAAGAAAATAAAAAGTTAATCATAATCTTAACCTAATTCTAATACTAATTAAATTTAGAAAAAAGAAGAAGAAGAAGCTGTAGTCCATGGCAACGAGACTAAAAACTTATTCACAACCCCAAGTGTAGGGTTACAATGTAGTAATAATCTCGGTGAGACCGAGGTCGAATCCTTAGGGACTAATGTTATACGTTTCTGAAAATGAACTAGGACTAGAACTAAAAGAAGATCTAAATATAAATTCTGAAATAATTGAAAGTGATTGTAAATAAGGTTGATTAAAACTTGTAAATTTAAAGGTGGGAACTAGGGTGCTAAGTATCCACTTGTAGCTATCAAGATGCTACCTTACTTTATTCAAGAGATGTAACTAGAATCAGAGTCCTATCTTATCCAATTGGAGGAAGAGATGATCAAATCTCTGAACTTCTCATTGATCCAACCTCAATGGAGGAGAATTGTGAAGATTGGAAGGGATTCCATCACCCTACCATGCCTAGGAGATGATGGTAAACAACAGGATTTACCAATCTCACAATCTTAAATAGGAAAAGAGGATATTCAAAGCTATCGTAGTGTCTATTGTAATTTGAGTCACAACAAACCATAGAAAACTGAAAATATTCATTAAAATAAACTAAAAATCAATAAAGTTCAATATAAATAAGAATTAAAGTGAGATAAACATCTCAATCACGCTACAAGCTTAACCTCTTAGCCTGAGTTAACAGGTTTAGTTAACCATAGACATGATTAAACCCAAAACTCTTAAACAAAACATGAAAACAACTAAGGAAGTAGAAAAAAACTCTTGGCGGTAGCTCTCCACCCTTTGGCTCCACTCCTTAAACCCTAGAAGATACCTAGGAATGTCTTAAGGTCCTATTTATAGTTATGAAGTTCCACCATATGCACCGACTTAAAATTTTTGCAATCCGATCGCGAAACTGCCTTGATTTATGCAGTCGTGTTACGTATCGGTCAGACTGAAGTGACATTCGGTCGGACCATAGTCGAGTCCGAATTGTGACATGATTCTATTTCATTAGTTGCCCGATTTCGGTTGGACCGAGCTTGGGTTTGGTCGGACCGAACTTAAGTTGTCGATCGAACCAAAATAATCTTCAGCCGAACTGAATTAACTCCTTTTAGTGCTGGAGCTTTTGGTACACTTTCGGTCACACCAAATCCTCCTTTTGGTTGGACCGAACTGGATTTTAGTCGGACCGAATTGTCAATCAGTCGAACTGAATTAGCTTATGAATTTCATCATTGGTCAGTGGACTATTTTGTGCGATTTCGATCGGACCGAACTTGTCTGTTTTCTGCTGTGGATTCTAAAGTTTTTTAAGTCCTTTCTTCATCATTTGTACTTGGTTTCCATGGATCTTGGACATGTGAATTCTTCATTCTTATTCTCCTAAGATCCATCCTTTGCCTTGGTGATTCTTGAGCATCAAATCCATGCTTTTAGCATTTTTTTCAATTCAAGCTCTCAGATTCACCATGCAACATAAACAAGTATAAAATATGCCATTAAGCATTATCATGTTCATAAAACCAAGATATAAATAGGAGAGAATATGCAATATTTGACACTCAACAGAGGACTATGGGGATGCTTATTTATAGTTATGAAGTTCCACCTTACGCACTGACTTAACATTTTCACAATCCGATCGCGAAATCGCCTTAATTTATGCAGTCGTGTTACGTATCAGTCGGACTGAAGTGACCTTCGGTCGGACCAAAGTCGAGTCCAAATCGTGACATAATTTTGTTTCATCAGTTGCCTGATTTCGGTTGGACCATGCTTGGGTTCGTTTGGACCGAACTTAAGTCGTCGATCGAACCAAAATAATCTTTAGTCGAATCGAATTTACTCCTTTCAGTGCTGGAGCTTTTTGTCCACTTTCGGTCACACCAAATCCTCCTTTTGGTTGGAACGAACTGAATTTTGGTTGGACCAAATTGTCAATCAGTCGAACTGAATTAGCTTCTGAATTTCATCATTGGTCAGTGGACTATTTTGTGCAACTTCGGTCGGACCGAACTTGTCTGTTTTCTGTTGCGGATACTGAAGTCTTTTAAGTCCTTTCTTCATCATTTGTACTTAGTTTCCATGGATCTTTGACATGTGAATTCTTCATTCTTGGTCTCCTAAGATCCATCCTTTGCCTTGGTGATTCTTGAGCATTAAATCCATGCTTTTAGTATTCTTTTCAATCCAAGCTCTCAGATTTACCATGCAACATAAACAAGTATAAAATATACCATTAAGCATTATCATGTTCATAAAATCAAGATATAAATAGGGGAGAATATGCAATATTTGACACTCAACAGAGGACTATGGGGATGTCATAATATCCTTCCTCACTGCATCACCGATCAATTAACAACACAACTTACCCATTCTAATCAACTAGGGGCACATCCTGCCTACCCCATCTTCAATCAATCAAGGGGACAACCTCCACATCTTAACCACAGTCGATTAATGCAACAACCTCCCCATTTTTCCATCCAAAAAGGTGCACAATCTACCTGATCTAGTTAGTTAGGGGCACATCCTGCCCACCGCATCTCCAATCAATCAAGAGGACACCATCCCCATCTCAGCCATAGTTAACCAGGTGTAAAATATGCCCATCCATCTAGCCAAGGGGATAACCTCCCCATCATAGATAATTAGTGGCAACACCTACCCACTCCACTCTAGCTAGCCAGGGGCACGACTTACCTGCTCAACCTTCTAGCCAGGGGCGCAACAAATCCACATAAGCAGCCCATAACCAAGGGCAATAGCAAAACACCTCTAAACATAAGTAGAAGGAGCCAATCCATTGGACCATGAAGGGGAAATGGTCAGTCCTAAATTGGTCAGATATTTGAATACCTCAATAAGCTGAGGAGTTCTAACTCCAATATGTGGTAAATTATATAGGAGGAACAGATTAAAACTTTGACCTGATCCTGACCCGGACTTGGGAGAGGTAATGGTCATTGGACCAGGCCTAAAGTTGCAGTTTTACCGCTATAAGCAACACTTGAAAATATGTCTAATGTCCTAGAGGGGGTGAATAGGACTTTTCAAAATTTATCTAACCAATTAAAATGCACTTACTTCTAAATGCACAGGTAAAGGAATCTAAGTGAGAAGAAGTGCAGAAACATAGTCTATTTAGTGAAACACATAAGGGATAGTAGCGATCGGAACGCCCCAACACTCAAATCTGAGCATGTCAACAGTCAGTCAGCCGATCTAACGAGACTCTATCTTGATCTGAAGGTCACTAATGAGTCGAGGATAGGGACGACGACCAAAATAAAAAAAATGCAAAGGGTGGGATATCCTGATTATAGCCGAACTGACGCAAGAATCGAATGAGATGGTATGAGTAAAGGGAGTGGAGGCCTACCAAGATAAGGGAGCAATGACGCGCACTGAAGATCATGAGAGAAAAGAGAAACTATGACAACACCCAGTGAATCTACTAGCTCCATAACTGGGAAAATATTCATCGATACAAGGGCTCACTTATCCCAATGGTACGAGGAGGATCCTTCATGATATAACGTAAGACCTCAACACTATGAGACTCAAGATAGGACATTGGGATCATCATCGACAACCGCTTCCAAAACCAAACCTGCCGAATAATTAAATATAAAATCAATACATGGATGAAAAATAGAGTAGCTTGGAAAGCAGTGCAACAAAATGAAAATACCTTGAGGAACGCTGCGCAGCCACAAAGGACCCTCATGTGGCTCATTGCACAGTCTGTGAGCCTCTGGAAGAGCTCAACCAACACGATGGATGCAAAGTTCACCCTCTAAGAAACATGACCTAGCACCTTAAAAATTGGTGTGGTGGAAGACCGGTGCCAGCTCAAAAACAAGATCTCAACTATCAAGAAAAACATTAGGGCATTCCAGGAAAAGGTTGACCCAGGAATACCATAGTTGTCAAAAAATATGTTGTAACGGGTATCCAGAGAAAAAAGCATGACATCTCTAGTCAACTATGAGCTTTATTAGATAAGGAATGTCAAACCAATTTTGAAGAGTAGCTGACTATGGGTTGCCCTTCACAGGAAAGTAAGGAAAGTAATACAGGGGGAAGTCAACCAATCGAGAGAGCTCCTCTCATGATGGGCTCATCTCCATATCGTTGAATAGAAAAAGCTTCAACTCAGGGATCCAATCTGTTAGCCCGGCTGAAAGTGCTATGTTAATAAACCCTAAGTATTGTCAAATTTTGGTGTGCCAAACCAATTCAAGTTTGTATCTTGATGTGTATCAAGCTTGTGCATCTGTTCACATTGAATCTTCAACGTTTGTTCTGTTCATGCTGAATTTATCTTGCCGATATCTACGACAAACTTACCGAGATCTTCAAAATGTTAGAAAGTGAAGACTTACTTTTCAAGAACATTGTAGCTCAAGATCTAGAACCAGAAAAGTTTAAGAACTCAAGACCCAGTTGAAGACTATGTTTGGTATGTCGAATTTAAGCTTCGAAGAGCGCAAGAATTAAAGTTACTGAAGTGATCGATAGTTTGATTGTTCATATGTTTTATCTCATAAGTAAGGTATGATTGACCTAGATTGACCTTAGATCATGATTAGATCATTTCATACTTTCGGTCGGTCATTTTGGTCATTTTATAAGTGTAAAATTCTATTCTTTCGGCTAGCCCTAACACTGGCTCGACCAGTCTAGGATTTGTTATGAATTTTTAAAATTTTTCTGTTGGTCTACCACCAATCCCGAAAACTGCTCGACTAGTCATGTGAATAGTGCTCGACCAGTCGTGCAGTGCTTGACTCATTTTCTAGGGAGTAATATGGACTCACACGACTAGTCGTGTGGTGTCTATGACCAGTCGAGCAGGCCACTCGACCAGTCGTGGGACCTACAAGGCCAGTTGTGCAACTAAAAAATTTTACCGCGCCAGAATTTTTGAAAATCTGTTTGGATAAGGACAGTCGTAGTTATTCAAAGGCCAGTCGTGCGATTTTTCACCTATAAATAGCGCTCGAATTTTAGAGTTTTTTTTCAATTCTTATCATTCTTAAGCAATCACTCTGAGTTATTTTGAGTACACTCTAGAACATTTTGCTCAGCCTTTTCAAGTGGTATCAAAGCCTAATAGCTTGTTTATTTGGATTTAATTCTTGAGCTAACCGATCTAAGCATTTAAGATGTAAAATTTTGATAGCTTTTCTATCACTAGGCTTCCACCTTTTGATGGCTCTAATTATACTTATTGGAAAGCCAGAATGAGAATGTTTTTGAGGTCTATTGATGAGAATGTGTGGTAAGCCACAATAACTATATGGACTCCACCTACTGTTGAAGTTCTAGGCCTTGATGGAATTAAAACTATAAAAGTTGCTCCTTATAGCACTTAGACCACTCTTCAGAGAACTGAGAGTAGTGCCAATGCCAAGGCTTTAAATTCAATCACTTGCGCACTATCACCAGATGAATTTAAATGAATTATATCTTATGATACTGCAAAACAAGCATGGGATATCTTAGAAATGACACACGAGGGTACGACTACTATCAAGAAATCTAAACTACAAATCCTCACCACTAGGTTTGAGGAAATATGTATGGAAGAAAGTGAAACATTCATGGACTTCTATACTAAGTTGAATGACATATTTAAACTCCATGTAGGGTCTTGGAGATAGCATCCCAGAAAGCAAAGTTTGTGCAAAGATACTGAAAGTGCCTTGGTTTGTTAATTAGCGTGAGTGTTGAGTCAGCTAGACTACAGAGCCTCGTAGGAAGATCAATTCATAACGTCTACCTCAACTGGATGTGTGCAAGCTCGCCATAGTTAAATCTAAGCCTCATATCCCATGTCCCAAAAAACCAAGTATTTAAACCCTTAAAACAAGTTAGAACATCATAGGGTTTTTTAAGTTAAGAAAACTTTTTCAAAATCAGAAAATCTCTAAGTTTTCTTGCTCTGTCGATTTTATTGATACACATCTCGATATGATCGACATGTGTTATCGATGTCCTCAATGATAAATCGATTCCATTGGAATGAGGACAAAAGTGTCCAGCAATCACATATATCTCTGGATGGATTTATCGATGTATTGATATACCTATCGATATCATCGATATTTAAATCTTGAGTCCATCGAAGGTGACTCGATAATATCGACAGATAGATCTTCGGTGCACTTATTTTTTCTTAAGAATATCATATGTGCATCGATATATCAAAGCCCCCTTGGTACCATCGAAGTTCAAATCTCGATGATATCGATAGGCTCTCGATGATATCGGTCATGGGCACGAAGTTTTCCAGTAAAATATTTCAGGATAATTTATTTATGATCAAGGGTCACTCGATAAAATCGATATTCAAATATCGATGATATCAATACAGTTTCGATGGCATCGAACATGGACAGAAACTGTCTAGCAAGCTTAAACGAAAATCCCTTGGATTTATCGATCCCTCGACGCAGCTATCGATATCATCGACATTCAAATTCCGATGATCTCGAAGGTACCTCGATCATTCTTGAAAACCTGAAATATTTCATAGTAAGTCCCTCTCATTTTCAAATGTCTAGGAATCGAACCTCGCATCAATGGAATCGGAGTTCGAAATCCGATGATATCGATAAGTGTTTCGATTCCCTCGACCAGCTGGCAATAGGTTTCAAAAGCGTATGACATTTGAGTTTGTCATCGAGCAGACCATTGATGCTATCGAGAGTATACGCTTGTTGATATTGATCCTGCTTGATGATATCGAACTCTGTCATAAATGTGACGGTTGGAACCTTTCACCTATATAAAGAGGACTTGTCTATTATTGCTGGTAGAGAAAGAAGAGAGTGCTTTTGAGTGTTTAACCTTAGATCATATACCCAAAGCCCTTTCTCTTATGGGAGTTCATCCTCCAATCCACCCTCATCGTTGAGTGGATTAGGGAATGAACTTCCACATTCAAGGATCCTCCAGCTACCATCTTAATGGAATATCATTAAGCTGGGATGCCTTGAATGCATAGATAATTGGAATCACTCTATCTCCTTTATAGGAAAATATCTTGAGAGTAGGATTCCATCATAACCTTGACCCAACCCGAAGCCTTGTATTGGTACATCATCTCAGTTGCAGATCAAAGAAGCAGAAGATTCTTCATCAACAAAGGAGGAGACCTTCGACAACATGCTGAATGGGACTCATCCACTTATCTGTAAGTTATTAGAGTCTAGAGGACACTTGTGATCATTCCTTTTTAGGATTGGGTCTAAGGTGTTTCTCACCCCTTTAAGCCCTCATAGGAGGCCTCCAGCAGGAGTGTACGTGGTGGGTGCGTTGTTTTAACCCTTGCTCGTGAGAGCATAAATAGTGAGGTTCCTTGTGTGGATCCTTGGCCAGTGTACCTAAAACCAGGTGCTATGTGTTGACCCTTACTCAGGGAGCATAAATAGTCAGCCTAGGTGTAGGTTGTAAAGGTTGAAGGTGAACCTGATTTAAAACCTTAGGTTTGAGGTGAACTGCTGTGAAACCTCCTTAGTGAAATCCGGCACACTCAAGGGTTGAGTGCGTCTGCCGGGAGTGGAGTAGACAAGTAGTCGAACCACTATAAAAATGACTGTGTTTATGATTGTTATTTGTTTCTTATTATTTGTGTGATTTCTTTAAATGCTCACATATTTCATCACACTTCACACACAGTCACATCCATCATAAACTCTGAACTGTTTCATGTTTATAATTCAATAGTTTTGTGATTGGATCCTCAATTTGCCTTGGAAGCCATTTGAGTTACTCTGATGATATCCTGATGCCTTTCATGCCTAATCACTCAGGATTAGATTAATAGGATTTTTAATAAGCATAAAATATTTAAAAAGTCCTATTCACCCCCCTCTAGGACTATTGGTATACTCCTTCAACTAAAGCGGTCTTCACCGTAATTTCAATTAGTATCAGAGTGGGTCTCTCTTCAAGGGCTTCACCGCCTAGAGAGTGATCTTGACTGAAGTTGGAAATATGGCCAAAGGAAAGGGCTCATCGGTCACTAGGCTTCCAGTATTTGATGGCTCAAATTACACATACTAGAAGGGTAGAATGCATTACTTTCTGAGATCTTTGGATCATGATGTTTAGAACATAATTGAAAGTGGATATATGCCACCTTTTGAACAAATAGTACTTGATAATGGCACAACCATCAGAAAACCCAAACTCAAAGAAAAGTGGACGACATTTGATAAAGAAAAACAGACTGTTGAAGCTAAAGCTATGAACGCCATCTATTGTGTCGTGTCCCAAGATCTTTAATCAAATAAGTATGTATGGGACATCCAAAGAAGCATAGGATCTATTGGAAACAATCCATGAAGGCACAAGCACTGTGAAGAGGTCTAAACTACAACTCCTGACTTCACAGTTCGAAAGTCTTAGAATGGAAGATCATGAGACCCTTATGGAGTTTTTCACAAAGTTGATTAGGAGAGAAAGTTCCGGTACCAAAAATCTATAGGAAAATTCTAAGTCCCTACTGGAATAGTTCAATCCTAAAGTAAAAACCATTGAAGAGTGTAGGAACATAGACGAAATGAAAGTAGAAGAATTGGTAGGTTCCCTACAAACTTTTGAACTACACTACAAACAAACCCAAAAATCCAAAACTACTATTCTAAAAACTTCAAAGAAAACAACAAATGAGGACAGTGGAAGTGAAAAAGATGATGAAGATGAGGAAGTGGCTTTGTTGGCACAACGATTCAGGAAGTTCTTTCAAAAGAATCGTGGTCGTCCTTCCAGAGAAAGATGGCTGGACAACAAACCTACTGCAGGTAAAATTGGTAAAAAGGCCAAGGAACCACAATGCTATGCCTGTCAGAAGTATGGACACTTGTCTACTGAATGCCCAAACAGAAAAACAAAAGGTAAAGTAATGGCCGCCACATGGGATGATATGAAGGAGTCAAACTCAGAATCTAACAACTTAGAAAGCGATGGAGACAAAAAATCTTTGAAAATCCTTATGGTCTCCACTGCTTCAATCATTCCCATTGCAAGTAAGAATGTGTCAGAACTGCAAGCCACTGAATCATTCCCGTCTGATAATGAGGAAACTGGAGGAGCAGAAGAGGTAGAAAAGGATAAACTGCAGGATGCCTATAATCAACTCTACATTCATAGCATAAATATCCTTAAAAGACTTGGAATGATGGACAACGAAAGTAAGTTGCTGCAGAAAGACTTAGATAAAACAATGAAAATCAACACACAATTAACAAATGATCTGCTGCAGTATCGTTCAAATAATGAGAGATTAGAAAAAGTTAATACCTTCCTAAAATCTGAATATGAAAAGTTGAACAAATAGGTTGAGTTACTAAAAGATAAAAATATGTTTCTTCAAAACGAAAATCATACACTCCTATTTGATCTAGAAGAATCCAGAAAAATGGCCAAGATAAACTATAAGTTTTCCCAGAGTGGTGAAAACCTAGAAAAACTATTGGGTATGGGAAGACCGGGAAAAGACAAGAGCAGCTTAGGATATGAAAATTTTAAGTCAAAATCTGGAAATGCAACACCAATAGCAAAAAAATCTGCTGCTTCAGGAAGTGAAACTAAAATTACTCCAGTATGTCATTTGTGTGGTGATCTGGGTCATTATAAGTTCGAATGCATAACACCTAAGAGGACTCAACATAACTCTGGTTAAAATCATATTGATAAAGTCAGACCAACCAAAGAAATGCAGAATTTCAAGAGCCCACTTAGGAATATGGATAGAAGAAATGCACTTCCATCACCACCCAAAATGACTAACAAAATGAAAGAGTCATTTAATCAAATGGACAAACTGAGCACTAAAACTAAATCCATCACAGTTAAAAACTTTGCCATAAAATGGGTAAGGAAGAACTAATTCAGATCATGCATCAAGATCTAGATATGTACTGAAATGATGAAATTTTTGCTGAGCTTCAAAACGTTACATCCGAAATTTTTTTACATAAACAGTATGATGTTTATAAGTTTTAGTTGTACAAAACTTGTACAAAATTTTGCTGTTGTTGATTCAAGAATATACCTTCTTATACATGAATGTTTGTCAAACTGTGGAAAATCAAAGAAAATTCATCGTTGATATAACTTCCGATATCACATTCTCGATTACTCGATTAAGGATCGATACCATCAACATCTCTTTGGAATAAGAAAAGATGTATGATCGAGAATGATATCAAAGACGGCTTCGATGATATTGAACAGGGTCTACCGATATCATCGAACCAAGGATCGATGATATCGACGGATGTCGCCCGATATAAGGCGGCGGAGCGCGAAAAAGTTTTTTTTTTCAGGATTTTCTTTTCTTCTTCCCTGTTCGCTCCTCTCAATCGGACCGCTCGGAGCCTTGTCGGACAACTGTAAATGTTCCACAATACCGGTAATACCCTTCTACACATCAAAATTCCTTTTCCTTTTAGGTATTTCCTTTTCAATTAGGTTTTGTCCTCTTTCCCAAATCCTCTAAAAAAATTTTGTCCAAATGGGTAAAGACAAAGGAAATGTATCCGGTCCGAGTGAGTCTTCGAAATCCTCTCGACAAAAAAGTGCCTAGCTCTAAACCAAAAGCTAGTGGTCCAGAATGTGGGACCCCTACAAGGCAATGTACTAGATCACATGGTGGGTCCCAGTCCGAGGCACCAGCACCTCCACCGGTAAAGGCAAATCCGGTCTTAGAAAAGTTCACTGGGAGAAAGGTTATTCAGGAGAGAAAAGTTGATAGGAGTTGTCTAATTCCATATAACCTGGAACCTCTGCTTGCTGCCATAGATTGGTTGCCCATTCTTGATTTTAATGGGTATTGTCATCTTGAAAGAACATACAATTTCTTCGCCGCCTATCATTCTCCAGTGTCTGACCCTCCGTCCATCACTATGACCATCGATGGTGATGATTTGCTGATCACTCCCGAGTCTATCGCAAGAATTTTTAATCTTACTTTATCACCTGTAGGACTCCCAGATATGGACATGAAAAATATTGAGGTTCGGTCCAAGGTCACCAAATTCCTCTGTCATGATCATGACATCCAGTGGCACCAAAGGAATGCCCTAAGAACCAGATTTATGGAACCACGCTATTGGATCTTGCTTGATATCCTTGCTTCAAATATCTACTCTAAGGGCTCCAACAAGGCATATCTCATGGGCTTCATGATTGCGATAATTTATTCGATCGCCTCTGGGATCAAGATTTATCTACCTACGCTTATCGTGCATCAGTTGGTTTATGCTTTTCATACGGTTAGGGATGTTCACATATCATATCCCTGGATCATACAACAATATGCAATGCCATAGCCTTTCCAACTACAAGTGATCCTGTACTTCCTCTCTAAACCTTCAACAAAAGTAACATTCGAAGTATGGATTTGAAGTTTCATAAATATCCTGAGGATCCACCTGAGGAAGGCATTTAAGTGGAGAGGGAAAGTGGGGCAGGTGACGCTCCCATGGAAGGGACTAAGACAGCTGAAGAAGAAGCCTCTGGACCTCATCAAGCACCATCGACATTAGCTCCTGGGCATGCTAAACGATATAACCACCACCAGGATTGGATTGGAACAATTCAGAGGGAGGTTCATCACTGCATGAGAGGTTTACCGTCTTGGAACGGCTGGTCCAAGGTGTGTAGCAGACAGTACAACAATTGGTTGAGATAATTACCTGTCGTCGAGACGATACAACGCCATCTTCCTCTGCTCCACCATAGTATGGGATTCTGAATGCTATCACATTCACCTGTACTTATCTCTATGTATGAGCATAAGTATCTTTTTTTATGCTCTACGCCCTCATGAGTGAATGTGATAGCCCCTTAACAGTTTGACAATTTTTTTTTAAATGTTGTATATGCCCCGTATGGGTTTTCTCCTGCTGGCTACTTCTGGGTGCCCATGAATGGGCTTGTTAAGTTGGTTGGGATAAATGTTTCTCTACTGCTAATCTTGGGTAGCTTACTTTTGGATGTTTTTGGATATGGCTTGGTATAATTCACATTTTTACTACCATGATTACGTTTTATGATCCCCTGGTTTGTCTAGTCCATGTTATGTGGAATGCATGTGATATCTTACTCTATCTGCTTATATCACTGCTATGTTTGGACTGCTATGCATACATGGTCTCTGAAAATGATGTTTGATTAACCTGATTTGATTAATTATACATCTATCCTTTATATATATATATATATATATATGCTCTTTGAATGTTGGTTCTCCCAAGTTGCTTTAACTTTAGTCAATATCTATGCTATCCTTTGTCAATTACTGATAAAAAGGGGGAGAATGACTCAAACACCCCCTCAGGAAATGTATATTTGCTTGAATATGGTGACACAAGTGTTAGGGGAGCAGTTGCACCAAGCGAGGGGGAGTTTGCAGAAAGGGGGAGCAGCTTCTGAATCCTTCTGAGAATGATTATGTGTGTGCCCACTAGATTAAATTGTAAACTTGTGTAAAGTGTATGTGCACACAATTTAGGATGTCAGTATAGAAGCTGTTCTAGGGGTGTTTTGGTATTTTTTCACGTAATTGACAAAGGAGGAGATTGAAAGTGCCCTGGTTTGTCAATTAGCATGAGTGTTGAGTCAGCTAGACTGCAGAGCCTCATAGGAAGATCAATTCATAGCGTCTGCCTCAACCGGATGTGTGCAAGCTCGCTACAAGTAAATATAAGCCTCACATCCCACGTCCCAAAACACCAGGTATTTAAACCCTTAAAATAAGTTAGAACATCATAGGCTTTTTTAAGTCAAGAAAACATTTTCAAAATTAGAAAATCTCTAAGTTTTCTTGCTCTGTCGATTTTATCGATACACAGTTCGATATGATCAACATGCGCTGTCAATGTTCTCGATGACAAATCGATTCCATTGGAATAAGGACAAAAGTGTCCAGTAACCACATATATCTCTGGACGGATTTATCGATGTATCGATATACCTAATGATATCATCGATATTTGAATCTCGAGTCCATCGAAGGTGACTCGATAATATCGACAGACAGATCTCCGGTGCCCCTATTTTTTCTTAAGAATATCATATGTGCATCAATATATTGAAGCCCCCTTGATACCATCGAAGTTCAAATCTCGATGATATCGATAGGCTCTCGATGATATCGGTCGTGGGCATGAAGTTTTTTAGCAAAATATTTCAGGATAATTTATTTATGATCGAGGGTCACTCGATAGAATCAATATTCAAATATCGATGATATCGGTACGGTTTCGATGGCATCGAACATAGACAGAAACTATCCATCAACTTAAACAAAAATTCCTTGGATTTATCGATGCCTCGACACAGCTATCGATATCATCGACATTCAAATTCCAATGATCTCGAAGGTCCCTCGATCATTCTTGAAAACCTGAAATATTTCATAGCAAGTCCCTCTCATTTTCAAATGTTGAGGAATCGAACCTCACATCGATGGAATCGGAGTTCGAAATCCGATGATATCGATAAGTGTTTCGATTTCCTCGACCAAATGACAATAGGTTTCAAAAGCATATGACATTTGAGTTTATGTCAACGAGCAGACCGTCGATGCTATCGAGAGTATATGCTCAATGATATCGATCCTGCTCGATGATATCGAACTCTATCATAAATGTGACCGTTTTATATCCGTTGGAACCTTTTGCCTTATAAAGAGGACTTGTTTATTATTGCTGGTAGAGAAAGAAGAGAGTGCTTTTGAGTGTTTAACCTTAGATCATATACCCAAAGCCCTTTCTCTCATGGGAGTTCATCCTCCAATCCACCCTCATCGTTGAGTGGATTGGGGAATGAACTTCCGCATTCAAGGATCCTCCAGCTACCATCTTAATGGCAAATCAATAAACTGGGATGCCTTGAATGCATAGATAATTGGAATCACTCTATCTCCTTTATAGGAAAATATCTTGAGAGTAGGATTCCATCATAACCTTGACCCAACCCGAAGCCGTGTATTGGTACATCATCTGTGTTGCGGATCAAGGAAACCGAAGATTCTTCATCAACAAAGGAGGAGATCTTCGACAACATGCTGAATGGGACTCATCCACTCATCTGTAAGTTATTAGAGTCCAAAGGACACTTGTGATCATTCCTTTTTAGGATTGGGTCTAAGGTGTTTCCCACCCCTTCAAGCCCTAATAGGAGGCCTCTGGTGGGAGCGTACGTGGTGGGTGTGTTGTGTAGACCCTTGCTCTGTGGAGGGCATAAACAGTTAGGGTCTTAAGGAAGATCCTTGGCCAGTGTGACTAAAAGTGGGTGCGTTGTGTTGAACCTTATTCGTGAGAGCATAAACAGTGAGGTTTTTTGTGTGGATCCTTGGCTGGTGTGCCTAAAACTGGGTGCTATGTGTTGACCCTTGCTTAGGGAGCATAAACAGTCAGCCTAGGTGTAGGTTGTAAAGGTTAAAGGTGAACCTGATTTAAAACCTTATGTTTGAGGTGAACCGCTATGAAACCTCCTTAGTGAAATCCAGCAAACTTAAGGGTTGAGTGTGTCTGCTGGGAGTGTAGTAGACAAGTACTCGAACCACAATAAAAATGACTGTGTTTGTGATTGTTATTTGTTTCTTATTATTTGTGTGATTTCTTTAAATGCTCACATATTTCATCACACTTCACACACAGTCACATCCATCATAAACTCTAAACTGTTTCATGTTTACAATTCGATAGTTTTGTGATAGGATCCTCAATTTGGCTTGAAAGCCATTTGAGTTACTCTGATGATATCCTGGTGCCTTTCATGCCTATTCACTTAGGATTAGAATAATAGGATTTTTAATGAGCATAAAATGTTTAAAAAAGTCCTATTCACCCCCCTCTAGGACTATTGGCATACTCCTTCAACTAAAGCGGTCTTCACCACAATTTCAGATACTACGCTCACTACCTGAAAGGTTCAATTCGAAAGTCACTGCTGTAAGACCCGTATCCTAGTCTGTACAGTTCCGTAGGCTTCCACGGTCCTTCCGGTCAAATTCTGGCAATCCTCGACCCATATCCGACGTATGCTCACGATCCTAAGTCGGGTCCCACATACCAATGTCGGCTCGATTCAAAACTTATACCTTAGCGACCACGCCATCGCCGCGGTTCTAACGCCACGACTTACGCACCAATCCGATACCCAGGTCAGAAGATGTGGGCCCACGTTCAATTCGAAGAAAACATCGCGCGTTGTAAATTTCAAGGGAATCTCTACAATGTGTTCCATCAATCAATCAATCAATCATCTCATGTCAAGTACAAAGCACCCATTCTTTCTTTCTCCACAAGTTAAGCAACCACCAAGTCAACTCTCTCTCATCCTCTCTCTTATACACCCATACATGTCAAGTACACCATCACCTCACCCATCACTCACATCTATCACCTCTCTTTCAACCATCCCATTTCTCTCTCTTTCTCTTCACAAATTCCAAGCAACACCAAGAGCAAAAAAACCACACGTCCAAGCCTTTCCCCAAGAGAGAAAGAGTTGTGTATGGCCCACTTTCTCACCCCAAAACCTTCATCCTAACCATTCATTTCTCATCTTCCACCATCAAAGTGAGACATAAGGAGATTGGCTTTCCAATGGACCAAGAAGATCGAAGGTGGGTGTTTATTAGGCTAGATCTTTCCATGTTTTGATGATGGGCCAAGTGAGGCCTACCGATTGATGGTATAGATCTCACTTGGGACCCTAGATGTGGCCAATGGCCCACCTTGATTTTGTTATCATTCCATGATGGGGCCATTCTCCATGGACCCCATCATGATGTTTACTTTCTAGTATAAAAAAAGGGGTCATCTAAACCTTACATCTTGGTGGAGAAGGGATCTCCACAGTTGATCTTTGATTTGGTGGGCCCACATGCAATGGGACCCACTTAATGTATGATTGGATGCTTGAAACGGAGGGCCCATAGTGCCGGGGTCTCTCCATCACGCGTGTCCCTCTCTTTCCCTCTCTTGTTCATATTTTTTTATCGTGTGTGTGTGATGATGTGGCCATGTGGCCCACCCGAATGGACCCCATCATGAAGCATGTATTTTATCCAAGCCATTTGTGGGTGAGGCCCACTTTATATGAGTGTTTTACCTAAGCCATCCATCCATTTGGTGGCCCACCAGCCCGCCTCATATGTATGAGCTATGCCCAAATCGTCCAACGTCCAAGGACGCTGGACGTGAAAAGAAAACAGAAATATTAGCTTGTTTCAAAGCTTATTGGGGGGTCCACTCATATAGGCCCCACCTTGATGTATGGTTCCAATCCAAGTCATTTATCCCTTTCCCTAGCTCATTTTAGGCGTTGAGCTGAAAAATGAAGCCAATCAGATTATCTGGCGGGCCATGGGATAGAAAACTGTGACTTTTACCGTTGAAAAATCACCTAATGTTTCTGTACGTCAAAATATACTGAATATTGGGCTTGATGGGTCTGTGTAGAGCCCTGGAATCCCACGGCTGGGACGGATTCCCTTGATGCGGCCCCACCTATGAAAAACCTCAGGAAATCACTTTTTAAAAAAAATATATTTATAAGTAGCAGCAGCGCCTGCTGCTGCTGTCAGTGCAGAGGACGCGCAGGCGTCCTGCGCCATGGGTGGACAAACAGCAGTCCCACGGCCCAGCCGTGGACCCCACCATGATGTGTTTTTTTGTATATCCACACTGTCTATCTTGAAGGCCCTTAGGGCAGTGGGCCACCCTCCAAATATCAACCCCATCCGAAGCTTAGGTGGCCCACATCATAGGAAACAATGGTGATTGTATGGCTGCCATTGAAACCCATGTTGTTTGGTTCACAGAAGTTTTGGATCAGTACGAAATTTATTTTTCCTCACCGTCCAGGTCTGCATTACCTTATGGACAGATTGGATGGCAGATAAACATTACGGTGGCCCCACATGGGACCCACAATGATATAGCCCACAGTAATGGATGTGTTTTATTCACATTGTCCACTGCCGTGGATGGTGGAGCCCACCTAGATGTATGAGTTCAATCCATGCCGTCCAGCCATTTTAGCTAGCTGCTGGACGGCAGGGGGACCCCACCATGAGGTATATGTTTCATCCATGCCATCCATCTATATGGGACCCACCCCACGTGTGGGGGCTGCACCTCATATGTGTGAATGTATATATATATATTATATTGTATATATTATATATATTATATATATTATATACTATATTATATAATATATATATATGATGGTGGGCCTTTATAGGACCCACCCTTGATGCATATGTTGCATCCAAACCGTCCAACCACTTGGCAAGCTTATCTTAACGGCTTGAGACTAAAAATAAGACAGATCTATAGTTCAAGTGGACCCCACCTTGGTATGTGGATGAGGCCCATCTTGAATTATTTGTGGTCGTCCATTGAGGCCCACCTTGGTATATATAAGGCCCAAGTGATTAGGCCCACCTTGTTATGAATGTAAGGCCCATGTGATTAGGCCCACTTTGATGTATTATAAGGCCCATGGGTTATGGCCCATTGCAATGTACATAAGGCCCATTGGTGCGGCCCATTGATGTGGCCTACTTGATGAATATAAGGCCCATGTGATATGGCCCATTTGATGTATTTAAGGCCCAATGGGGTGTACCTAAGGTCCATTGCAATGTGTGATTCCACCTTAGTTTATGTAATGATATTTATGGCGGGTCGTGCTTAGGGAACAATGATGGTTTGATGCCCACATTGTGAGTACAATGTTGGTTAAATGTTCGCATTGTAACTCTCCTTAAGGCCCATTGATAGGCCCAAACTTGTTGTGTGTAGGCCGTCTAGGCCCATCTGCATTGTAAGGATAGTTCACAACTTTATAACATGCTTAGTATAATTCCATGATTCATGCCCATACGCATCATATATATGCTTGATATGAGGAATGTTTGACCATAACATAAGCCATTGGGTTGAAACATTTATGGGACTCCTTATGAGATGAAGTGCCCCATATGATCGTGTGCTACGCGTAGGATTGCTGCATGATTATACGGTGTGACCCATGCATCTCGCATATGTGTGACTTAATCACTGCATGCCCTAGCGACATTAGGGTCGTGACCTCCACAAACACATCGTGAATGGTCGTATTGGATACCGAAAATACTTGGTTCTAGCACTGTGGGCACTTAGGATGTCCTTGGGTGAAAATCTCAGAACCTTTTTGGTACCAGGAGATGCTCCAACGTCTAGACCGAGTGGATACACGAGTGCCCGAGTGCCGAATACCAGTAGGCCGCGTCTCTCACTGTGTCGTGGTCGGTTGGAAGGGGGTGTGGCCTTATCCGCCCGAGTGAGGGGGCTATAAGCTAGGCTGAGTTTGACTAGCTCGCAAATGAGTCCGCTATCGATGAGCTGGGTAGGTATTGGCAGACTACTCGTTAGGTGGATAGTGTGGTCTCTTCCACTTGCTTGACTGTGCAGCTAGGGAGGAGGCAGTCAGTGTGAGGTGTATTAGACCCCGGTAATATCCAGAGAGGAACTGTACTGATATGTGTACTTGATGAGTACTGGCTTGCTTGGATTGCATCTCGCATATGACATTCGGCTACGTAGGCCTCGCATTACATCTATATGGTCGATAGCATTCATGTCCCGCATCGCATGGCCTTGGTATGGCCAATAGCATTCATGCCTTACATCACATAGCTTTGGTATGGCTGGTTGTATTCATGGACTTACCATATATTTCCGCATTACTCTAATATTGTACACTTGGCGCTTGCCTTACCCATACACTTACACCACCCTCTAAGCTTTTGTAAGCTTATGCACGACCGTTGCGTACAGGTGGCATTGGATTGCAGCAACGCTGAGGCAAGAGCACATATCAGTTCATTTTAGAGTTTTTGATCACCTTGTATTTCTCTTTCCGCATTTGTACTTAAAGTTTTTTTGATATAGAGGATACGTGGTGATGTTGTTTTGTGACTTGGTTATGCTCCATTACAGAAAAAAATCATGCTGAAAATCCTCCTTGTAGAATCCCAGGATTGAAATCTGGCATGTGAGTGCCAAAATCCGAGAATGGGCCACTACGGAGGCTGTCAGTGCCGGATCACATAACTTGTGAGCCTGTTTTTCGAGTTTGGGGTGTGACAGAAGTTGGTATCAGAGCATAACTTGGGAATACCTGAGATCACATCACATATCTACTATGAACTTAGAATGAATAGGTTCCGGGTCTAAATAACTTAGTGATTTAAACCCTTAACATTTATGCCTTCAAGAATTCTCAAGATTGATAGGCCCTTATTCCTTCCTGTAGGACATTATGCCTAGAAGAGCGACCAGAGCGAATCTCGCTCCACCACCTGCGACTCCCGCTCTACCACCTGTGACTCCCGCTCCACCACCAGATATTCCCACTTTTCAGCCTGAGGATGCCACTCCTTTACTTGAGACTAGTGCGGATCCGACTGTACCTATGAGTGCTACTCAGCTGTAGAAGATGCTACAGGCGATGACTATTATTCTTCAGGGACAGAGAAGGTGTCCCACTGTTACACCAGCCGAGGCTGAGCAGAAGCGTGCGAGCGCCCTTCTCAAGGACTTCCGTCAGCATGATCCCCCGCGTTTCCGGGTCGAGCCAGACCCTACTGCAGCAGAGATATGGTGCTCTGAGGTGAAGAAGATATTCGACACCATGAGATGTACCACCGGACAATGATTCCCATTAGCCATATTTCTTCTTCAGGGTGAGGCTCAGCATTAGTGGGCATCTGTCACCCGAGCGGTAGCGGCTAATTTCGTATAGACCTGGGAGGACTTCGTAGACCGGTTTGACCAGAAGTTCTTTCCCGAGCATGTGCGCGCATTAGAGTTTGAGACTCTGGTCCAGGGGGACATGACTATGTCCCAGTACGAGGCTTGTTTCAACTCACTATCGAGATTTGTGATGTTTCTTGTTGATGATGAGGGGTGAATGGCCCGCCGATTTGAGAACAGCTTGGGTCCTGCCCTCAGGAGCCGTGTGATCGGACACATGCTTCTGACATTTAAGTAGATTGTAGAGAGGGCCTAGATCTACGAGTCAGATTTGCCCGGTTTGTAGAGAGCCCGTGACCAGAGGGGAGATCAGAAGAGGAAGGCACCCTCTGGTAGTTCCCACCAGCAACATCGTTCACAGTAGCGACGCACGACCCACCCAGCATTTTGAGCACCAGCAATACCCCCAGCACCACCTCTGGGACCATTCACAGGTACTTTCTTTGGGTGCGGTAGGACAGGACATCGCGTGCACGAGTGTCCCCATCCACAACGGCAGTAGCCGAGGACACCCCATCAACCTCCACAACAGCCACCACAGCAGCAGCAGCGACCACAACACTAGCCTCCAAGGCCTCCCCTACAGCAGTAGAGGCAGCAGATCAAGCCGCCACAGCGGCAGCAGCATAAGCAGAGACCTCAGAGGGGACCTGCACCTCCCCAACAGGCCTAGGGCAGATTTTATGCCGCCTAGCAGGACCCTCAATCATCAGGAGGGGTCGTCAAAGGTACTCTCCTTGTTTTTGCATGCATCGCTTTCCTTTGTGGCCACTGATTTCTGTCGATCGACCGGTTTGCCGATGAAATCTGCCTGTGAAGGTTTGTCAGTATCGATGCCCTTACGGAGGACTTCAGTACTAGACCGATTTTGTATATCTTGCCCCGTTCTTATTGAGGATATCTTCTTGCCTACCGACCTATTCGTATTGCCGATGTCCGAGTTTGATGTCATCCTGGGTATGGATTAGCTCGTAGAGTACCACGCTATATTGGACTGCTCTACAAGGATAGTCACTTTCTATATACCCGGCGTGCCAGAGTTCCAGTTTGTTGTTGAGCCTAGAGCATAGTAGCTTTCTTGCCTGTTATCGTGTGCCGTTGAGGAGTCAGCTGCTTTGAGTATCGACCAACTGCTAGTATTTGTAGTTTTTCCAGTGTATTCCAGGAGATTCCAGGGTTACCACCTCGTCGGCACACCGAGTTTCAGATTGATCGTGTCTGGTACCACGCCTATTTCGAAGGCCCCATATCGTATGACACCATTGGAGTTACGGGAACTGTAGAAGCAGTTGGACGAGTTGCGTGAGTTAAGCTTTATCCATCCGAGCAGTTCACTGTGGGGAGCGCCGGTACTCTTCGTGAAGAAGAAGGATGGCTCATTGAGGCTTTGCGTAGATTACCGCTAGCTCAACAAGGTCACGATTAAGAACAAGTACCCGCTCCCGAGGATTGATGATTTGGTTGATCAGCTATAGGAGGCATATTTCTTTTTGAAGATAGACTTGCGGTCCAGTTATCATCAAGTTTGGGTTCGAGATGAGGATATCTCGAAGATAGCTTTCAAGACGCGCTACGGTCATTTTAAGTTCCAGGTCATGTCCTTTGGGCTGACCAATGCGCCCGCAGTGTTCATGCAATTGATGAATGAGGTCTTTCGTCCGTATCTCAACCAGTTTGTTGTGGTGTTCATCGAAGACATTCTGATATATTCGAGGACCTGTGAGGAGTCATGAGCGGCATCTAGAGATTACATTACAGACCCTCCATGCACACTAGCTTTACGCAAAGTTGGAGAAATGTGAGTTCTGGTAGGAGGAGGTAAAATTCCTCAGTCATGTGGTGACGAGGCAGGGTGTTGCCATGGACCCCTCGAAGATTGATGCTGAGCGTCAATGGGGCCAACCCATGAACACATCCGAGATCAGCAGTTTTCTTAGTTTGGCGGGCTACTACCGACGTTTTATTGAGGGATTCTCTCGCATTGCAGCCCTATTAACCAGGTTAACCCGGAAAGGTGTCAAGTTCGTTTGGAGCGACGCTTGTGAGCAGGCATTTATGGAGCTGAAGGACCGTCTCACGTCCACTCCTGTCTTCACTCTTCCCTCTAGGAGTGATGGATTTGTTGTATTTACCGATGCCTCGCGAGTTGGTTTGGGTGTTATCCTGATGTAGCACGGGAAGCCGGTAGCTTATGCGTCTCATCAGCTTAAGGTCCTGAGCTGAACTACCCTACACATGATTTGGAGCTGGCAGTAGTGGTCTTCGCACTAAAGGTGTGGAAGCACTATCTTTATGGGGTGAGGTTCGAGCTCTTCTCCGACCACAAGAGCTTAAAGTATCTGTTCTCTCAGTCCGAGCAGAACATGAGGCAAAGGCATTGGAAAGAGCTCCTGAAGGACTATGATTTTGATCTCCAGTACCACCCGGGTAAAGCGAACATGGTGGCGGATGCCCTCAGCTGTCAACCACGAGGCCTGGTGGCACACATGATGATTCAGGAGTGGAGGATGCTCGAGGATATAACAGAGTATGACTTCGAGTTTGGTCTACAGTCATCTATCGTTCAGCTATCGAGCCTGTCGATTCAACCCTCCCTTGTCACAAGGGTGATCGAGGCTCAGCAGACAGACAAGTCGTTACAGGATTACCGAGCAACGGCAGCATCTGAGAGTCAGATAGATTGACAGATTGGTTCTGATGGTGGACTTCGCTTCAGAGGCCGATTATATGTCCTGGATATTTCTATGTTGCATCAAGATCTTTTGACCGAGGCACACCGATCGCGGTTCTCTATCCACCCTAGCTTGATGAAGATGTATCGCGATATGCGAAGACAATATTTTTGGGCGGGGATGAAGTGCCAAATCGCTAGTTTTGTGGCCGAGTGTGACACGTGCCAGCGTGTCAAGGCCGATCATCAGAGTCCCCCTGGTTTATTGCAACCATTGAGCATCCCGGAGTGGAAGTGGGAGTACGTGTCAGCAGATTTTATCATGGGCTTGCCGAAGACCCAGCACGGTCATGATGCCATATGAGTTGTCGTTGATCGTCTGACGAAGTCGGCATATTTTCTTACGATCCGTGCAACTTGGCCTTTGGACCGGCTTGCGAGGTTATTCATTGAGGATATTGTGAGACTGCACAACGTTCCAGTCTCGATCGTTTCTGACCAAGACCCGTGGTTCACGTCTCAATTCTGGAGGAGCTTTCAGAGAGCGATGGGCACTGATTTACAGCTCAGCACCGCGTATCACCAACAGATCGTTGGCCAGACCGAGAGGGTCAATCAAATCCTTGAGGACATGCTTCGGGCCTACATGATCAATTTCTGGGGTAGCTAGGATGAGCATCTGCGATTGTCTGAGTTCGCGTACAACAAAAGCTATCAAGTGACCATTGGCATGGCTCCTTTTGAGGCATTATATAGCAGACCGTGCAGATCTTTAAGTTGTTGGACCGAGGTTGGAGAGCAGGGTCTCTTGGGTCCCGAGCTTATGTAGAAGACGTCAAAGGCTATCAACATCATCAGGCAGAGGATGCGCACAGCTCAAAGCTAGCGGAAGAGTTTTACTGATCGTCGGCGTCGTCCCATAGAGTTTGCCTTTGGGGACCATATGTTCACCCATGAAGTGTGTGGTTCGTTTTGGAGCGAAGGGCAAGCTTGCCCTGAGATTTATAGGACTTTTTGAGATCACCGAGTGCGTTGGCGCCATGGCCTATCGGCTTGCCTTGCCATCTCAGTTGCCTGGCGTCCACAACATTTTTCACATCTCTATGTTGAGGAAGTATGGGTCAGACATCGTGCCTATTATTGATTGGCAGCCGTTGGAGGTTCGTGAGGACGCTTCTTACATTGAGCAGCCAGTTCGTATCCTCAATCGGAAGGAACAGGTCCTGCGGACCAAGGTCATTCCCTTGGTAAAGGTGCAGTCGGGCCATCATAGTGTGGATGAGGTGTCTTGGGAGCGCGAGGCTGAGATTCAATAGTGTGATCCCTATCTTTTCGATGTTTGACTGTATGATGTTTTAATTATATATGATGTTATGTTTCTTATTCCGTTATGAGTTATGTTAAGTTGTGATAGTAGTGCAAATTTCGAGGATGAAATTTTTATTAGGTGAGGAGAGTTATAAGGCCCGTATCCTAGTCCGTACCATTTCGTAGGCTTTCGTGGTCCTTTCGGTCGAATTTTGGCAATCCTCGACACATATCCAACGATAGTGCACAATCCTAAGCCGAGTCCCACATACCAACGTCAGCTCGATTCAAAACTTGTACCTTAGCGACCGCGACGACCGTGACTTGCGCACCGAACCGATACCCTGGTCAGAAGATGTGGGCCCGCATTCAATTCGAAGAAAACACCGCTTGTTGTGAATTTCAAGGGAATCTCTACAATGTGTCCCATCAATCAATCATCTCATATCAAGTACAAAGCACCCATGCTTTCTTTCTCCACAAGTTAAGCAACCACTAAGTCAACTCTCTCTCACCCTCTCTCTTACACACCATACATGTCAAGTACACCATCACTTCACCCATCACTCACATCTATCACCTCTCTTTCAACCATCCCATTTCTCTCTCTTTCTCTTCACAAATTCCAAGAAACACCAAAAGCAAAAAAACCACACGTCCAAGCCTTTCCCCAAGAGAGAAAAATTTGTGAATGACCCACTTTCTCACCGCAAAACCTTCATCCTAACCATTCATTTCTCATCTTCCACCATCAAAGTGAGACACAAGGAGATTGGCTTTCCAATGAACCAAGAAGATCGAAAGTGGGCGTTTATTAGGCTAGATCTTTCCATGATAATAGGCCAAGTGAGGCCTACCGATTGATGGTATGGATCTCACTTGGGACCTTAGATGTGGCCGATGGCCCATCTTGATTTTATTATCATTCCATGATGGGGCCATTCTCCATGGACCCCATCATGATGTTTACTTTCTAGTATAAAAAAAGGGGTCATCTAGACTTTACATCTTGGTGGAGAAGGGATCTCCACTCTTGATCTTTGATTTGGTGAGCCCACATGCAATGGGACCCACTTGATGTATGATTGGATGCTTGAAACGGAGGGCCCATAGTGCCGGGGTCCATCCATCATGCGTGTCCCTCTCTCTCTCTCTCTCTCCCTCTCTTGTTCATATTTTTTTGTCTTGTGTGTATGATGATGTGGCCATGTGGCCCACCCAGATGGACCCCACCATGAAGCATGTATTTTATCGAAGCCATTTGTGGGTGGGGACCATTTTATATGAGTGTTTTACCCAAGCCATCCATCCATTTGGTGGCCCACCAACCCACCTCATATGTATGAGCTACGCCCAAACCGTCCAGCGTCCAGGGACGCTGGATGTGAAAAGAAAACATAAATATTAGCTTGTTTCAAAGCTTATTGGTGGGGAGGGGGGAGGGGGGCACTCATACAGGCCCCACGTTGATGTATGGTTCTAATCCAAGCCGTCCATCCCTTTCCCTAGCTCATTTTAGGTGTCGAGCCGAAAAATGAAGCCAATCAGATTATCTGGCGGGCCATGGCTTAGAAAACTGTAACTTTTACCGTTGAAAAATCACCTAATGTTTCTATACGCCATAGTATACTGAATATTGGGCTTGATGGGTCTGTCTTGAGCCCTGGAATCCAATGGCTAAGACGGATTTCCCTGATGCGGGCCCCACTTATTAAAAACCTTTGGAAATCACTTTTCAAAAAGAAAAAATTTATAAGCAGCAACAGCGCCTGATGTTGCTGCTGTCAGTGCAGAGGACGCGCAGGCGTCTTGCGCCATGGGCGGACGGACAACAGTCCCATGGCCCAGCCGTGGGCCCCACCATGATGTGTTTTTTTATATGTCCAGACCGTCCATCTTAAAGGCCCTTAGGGCAGTGGGCCACCCTCCAAATATCAACCCCATCCGAAGCTTAGGTGGCCCACATCATAGGAAACAATGGTGATTGTATGGCTACCATTGAAACCCATGTTGTTGGGTTCACAAAAGTTTTGGATCAGTATGAAATTTTTTTTCCTCAGCGTCCAGGTCTGCGTGACCTTATGGACAAATTGGATGGCAGATAAACACTACGGTGGCCCCACGTGGGACCCATAATGATATATGTGTTTTATTCCCACCGTCCAGGCGGACGGTGGAGCCCACAGTAATGTATGTGTTTTATTCACACCGTCCACTGCCGTGGATGGTGGAGCCCACCTAGATGTATGTGTTCAATCCATGCCGTCCAGCCATTTTAGATGCTGTTGGACAGCAGGGGGACCCCACCATGAGGTATATGTTTCATCCATGCCATCCATCTATATGGGACCCACCCCACGTGTGGGGGTTGCACCTCGTATGTGTGAATGTGTATATATATATATATATATTATATTGTATATATTATATATATATAATATATTATATAATATATATATGATGGTGGGCCTTTATGGGACCCACCCTTGATGCATATGTTGCATCCAAACCGTCCAACCACTTGGCGAGCTTATCTTAACGGCTT
Organism: Magnolia sinica; assembly: GCF_029962835.1. Classification (NCBI taxonomy): domain Eukaryota; kingdom Viridiplantae; phylum Streptophyta; class Magnoliopsida; order Magnoliales; family Magnoliaceae; genus Magnolia; species Magnolia sinica. The sequence goes on from NC_080575.1 coordinate 32,469,449, forward strand.
GAGACTAAAAATAAGACAAATCTATAGTTCAAGTGGACCCCACCTTGGTATGTGGATGAGGCCCATCTTGAATTATTTGTGGTCGTCCATTGAGGCCCACCTTGGTATATATAAGGCCCAAGTGATTAGGCCCACCTTGTTATGAATGTAAGGCCCATGTGATTAGGCCCACTTTGATGTATTATAAGGCCCATGGGTTATGGCCCATTGCAATGTACATAAGGCCCATTGGTGCGGCCCATTGATGTGGCCTACTTGATGAATATAAGGCCCATGTGATATGGCCCATTTGATGTATTTAAGGCCCAATGGGGTGTACCTAAGGTCCATTGCAATGTGTGATTCCACCTTGGTTTATGTAATGATATTTATGGCGGGCCGTGCCTAGGGAACAATGATGGTTTGACGCCCACATTGTGAGTACAATGTTGGTTAAATGTCCGCATTGTAACTCTCCTTAAGGCCCATTGATAGGCCTAAACTTGTTGTGTGTAGGCCGTCTAGGCCCATCTGCATTGTAAGGATAGTTCACAACTTTATAACATGCTTAGTATAATTCCATGATTCATGCCCATACGCATCATATGTATGCTTGATATGAGGAATGTTTGACCATAGCATAAGCCGTTGGGTTGAAACATTTACTGAGCTCCTTATGAGACGGAGTGCCCCACATGATCGCATGGTACGCGTAGGATTGCTACATGATTATACAGTGTGACCCATGCATCTCGCATATGTGTGACTTTATCACTGCACCCCCTAGCGACATCAGGGCCATGGCCTCCACAAGTACATCATGGTTGGCCGTATCGGATACCGAAAATACTTGGTTCTAGCATTGTGGGCACTTAGGATGTCCTTAAGTGAAAATCTCAGAACCTTTTTGATACCAGGAGATGCTCCAACATCTAGACTGATTGAATACACGAGTGCCCGAGTACCGAATACTAATAGGCCACATCTCTCACTGTGTCGTGGTCAGAAGGGGGTGTGGCCTTATACGTCCGAGTGAGGGGGCTATAAGCTAGGCTGAGTTTGACCAGCTCATAAATGAGTCCGCTATCGACAAGCTGGGTAGGTATTGGTAGACTACTGGTTAGGTGGATAGTATGGTCTCTTCCACTTGCTTAACTTTGCAACTAGGGAGGAGGCAGTCAATGTGAGGTGTATTAGACCCCGGTAATATCCAGAGAGGAACTGTACTGATATGTGTACTTGATGAGTACTGGCTTGCTTGGATTGCATCTCGCATATGACATTCAGCTACGTAGGCCTCGCATTACATCTATATGGCCGATAGCATTCATGTCCCGCATCGCATGGCCTTGGTATCGCCAATAGCATTCATGCCTTGCATCACATAGCTTTGGTACGGATGGTTGTATTCATGGACTTACCGCATATTTCTCTATTACTCTAATATTATACACTTGGCGCTTGCCTTACCCATACACTTACACCACCCTCTAAGCTTTTGTAAGCTTATGCAGGATCATTGCGTGCAAATGGCATTGGATTGCAGCAACGTTGAGGCAGGAGCGCACATCAATTCATTTTGAAATTTTTGATCACATTGTATTTCCCTTTTCGCATTTGTACTTAAAGTTTTTTTGATATAGTAGATATGTGGTGATGTTGTTTTGTGACTTGGTTATGTTGTGGTTATCCTCCATTACAAAAAAAAACATACTGAAAATCTTCCTTGTAGAATCCCAGGATTGGAATCTGGCATGTGAGTGCCGAAATCCGAGAATGAGGCACTACGGAGGCTGTCGGCACCGGATTCGTTGATCGAAAATTTTGTGAGCCCATTTTCCGAGTTTGGGGCATGGTAACGGCCATTCAGGAACTTCGTGATACAGACCAAAGAACTGGTTGGTTCTTTACAAACCTATAAGTTAAACTTTAAAGCTCTGAAAGGTAAATCTATCACCCTTAAATCTTCTAAAAGTATTTCTCATGAAAATAATAATTCTAATAATTCTGATTTAGACACTTCTGAAAATGATATGGCCCTTTTAGCTAAAAAGTTTTATAAGATTTTCAAAAGTAAAAAGAGGGCTGAATTTCAAAAACCTGTTGAAAAGAAAAATCAAGATATAAAAACTAGAAATCTTTAAAAGACAGCCAATGCTACAACTGCCATGAATATGAGTATCTAGCAAACAAATGTCCTAAAAAGGACAAACCTAAAAAGAAAGGTATGTTGGCTATATGGGATGAATCTTCCTGCTCTGAAGCCTCTTCTGAGTCAAAAGATTCTGAAACTGAGTCGGGTAATGATGTTAAAGCCCTAGTGACTCTAGCCAAGTTCACTTTCTCAGATAATGATACAATCAGTGAAGAAAATCTGGGAAGATATCATGAGAATGAAGAGGATCTTTTGCATGCTTATGATGCCTTATACAGGGAAAGTTATAAAATAGTTGTTAAATTAAAACTACAGAAAGAAAAGTTTTTAAAATTGAAAGAGAATCTTGATAATCTAGTTTTGGAAAAATCACACCTTTCAGATTGCTTTGAAAAAACTATGTGTGACTTAGATTTCAAAACATCCCAAGTTGAAAATTTAAAATCTGAAAATGAAAATCTAAAACTAGAAGTCTCTTCACTTTTGAGTTTGAAGGACACATGGAGGTATGCCCAGGGTGACCCTAAATTAGAAAAACTTCCATCTGGATCTAGAAAATGTGGTGATCGATTTAGATTGAGCTATGATAAAAATACTCCTCCCAAATATAAGAATACTCCTCCTAAATTTGTTAAAGGAGAGTCTTTTAACTCAAAAGGGAAAAGTCTGAATCAAAATATTTCTGAAACGACTAAAACTTTTCAGTCTTTAAATCCTAAAAAGAACCATATCAACTATAAAAATCAGAACCGTAATCATTTAGTCTAGAAAATTGTAGACTTGCTTAAGGAGCTCTTAAAATCTAACAGAGTAGGTAGGACGTATAACAATTATAAACAGAAAAAGAGCAATTATGTTCCTAAACCCAAAACTGTAATGAAATGGGTCCCTAAGGTTGCTTGTTTGGTTGCCCACACCACATTCAAAGCCACGAGCCATTCAAAGTGGTACCTGGATAGTGTTTGCTCCAAACATATAATAGGTGACAAAAGTCTGTTCACCAGTCTTAAAGACATGACTAATGGTTCAGTCACATTCAGTGATGGTAGCAACTGCAAAATTGTTGGCCAAGGTACGGTTCAACTCCTTAATCTCTCTCTATTTGAGAATGTTTTATATATTGAAGGTTTAAAACATAATTTACTAAGCATTTCTCAAATTTGTGATAATAATCACAGTGTAAAATTTTCAAACCAAAAGTGTGAAATCTTAAAAAAGAATGGTTCTGTAATATTAACTGGTCACAAAACTTCTAAGAACTGCTATATAGTTAGTGACTCTAGCTCATCTAAGTTATCGTGTTACATGGTCTATACCGATAAGACCGAACTATGGCATAAGTGCCTAGGACATGTACATTACCGCAACTTGTATAGATTAAGCAAAAGTGATTTGGTAAGAGGTCTACCCAAAATAAAGAAAGTGGATCAGATATGTGACAAGTGCCAAATTGGTAAACGATCCATGAGTGTTCACAAAAAGATGAACTCCAATGCCACATCTAAACCACTCGAACTACTCCACATGGATCTCATTGGACCAACTATAATGGAGAGTCGAGGTGGTAAGAAGTATATTCTGGTCATTGTAGATGACTTTACCAGGTATACTTGGGTAGTTTCTTAAGAGAGAAATTTGAAACTCTCGAAAAAATAAAATGGGTACGTAAACGTATCCAAAATGAAAAAGAGTTACAAGTCACTAAGATCCGTAGTGATCATGGGTCTAAATTTAAAAATAGCAATTTTGTAATGCTCCAAATTTCGAGGGTGGAGCAAAGGCTCAACTCCCGAGATCCATTGCAACACTTATGCAACATAGATAATGATGGTTAAATGTTGTCCGTGTTAGTGCATTAAACATGAATGGGATTACACTAAATCAACATATCATAATCCAGAGATTATTAAATTTGGCAAGTGGAAGACTGTGATAGATCTATAAAGTATATAAGTGGTTGTAAACCCCCAGAGTATGATCATGTCACCAGGCTGAATATATACATGTTTGCTAAAAAATACATAAAATGACAAAGTGTAATGTCCAACTAATTCGTATCCCTGTAATCCTGTCAATCGGTACATGGTCTACATAGACCCACCTGATAGCTGCATATAAGAGAACTCCTCATCGTCGTGGAAGTCAGGCTCCACTTCGTAAGCCTCACCATTATCTGTAGCTAAAATAGAGTCTGGTTGGTGCTTTAAAACACCATCCTAGCGTGGGAGTAAGTGATCAACTCAATGGTACTATAAGGCAAAGGTTAACATGTTATTAATTCAATCAAGCAGTAATGATAAAGTAGTACAACACTCATATCCTAAGTACTCTTGTTAATGTAAGAATGATATGCTATAATGATGCATGCCCTGGCCTGCACTCCCTCAGCGACACCATCTCACGGTCGCACATGCTACTCCCACTATGCTCTTCCACACCAAAGGCACATGCAATGCGGTGTATGGTCGTGTCAGCTAAGTTCTTATTTAGGTTTATTCATATAGCAGATTCGGGAAGCTAAGGTACCTCCTTTTATATCATTTACCCAAACGATGATCCATCTAGGGTCATCAATCCTATTTATTCACATACGATAAGCAAGTTATAGGGCAACATCACCCTTGATTTAAAAGTGGTGGATAGGTAAGTTCAGGTCACTACGAGAGGCTCGTCACCTCAGCGTAGGCCTAGTTTATACTCGAGGTCACTATGGAAAGGCTCGTCACTTTAGCGTAGCCCGACAGCTCGAATACAATGTCCCATACACCACCATATTTTGCTCACAAGTTTAGGTTGCTTACTGGTCACCACGAGGAGGCTCGTCACCCCAGCATAGGCTGACAGCTCGACCATGGTATCTCATACACCACCATGTCCAGCTCGTGAGACTTAGCGGATCGTGGTACAAAGGTTGAAATGGGCTTTTCATTGGTAAGTAGTACCTTAGATTCAAGCAGTAACATCCGTACATGGTAAACACACATTAGGCCAATTGGGTTACTTGACAAGTTCGATTGGTATGAGCGCACGGTAAATTAATTGACATGAAGTGCATATGCACTCCTCATGGCCTAACCACTGTCGATAATCACCGTATGACTTTGATTCACCGAACGTGTCCATTGTGGCGAAACTAACTTGGCCACTCGATCGGAAAGTGTTATCGATTGCCTGGACTACGTATTAGTCCCAATCATTCTCAAATACAATAAGCATTCATATGCGATAGTCAAAATAGTATTTAACAACCAGTTCAACATAAATCTCATTTGAGCATTTTAACACACATAGTGAGCATGTTATCATTCATATGTATTTCATCCATAAGTCACGAAGTAGCAAGGTAGGTTACATGAAGGAAATTATAATTATAGATAAGGTGATTTAGAATCCTATCTCAACACCCTTATTAAATGAAATACATCAAACAATTTCTCATTCAGGCATTTTATCAAACACTTAGACTACTCATTACTACATACATGAAGTAAATCAATTATAACATATATTAGGGCAAACCCTTTCTCAAAGGAGTTATCATACATGCAACAATCATGTATTCTCAATTAATAATCATGGCAAGCATGAATCATAATTTCATATTCATTCAAACATTTCAACAAACACATGGAATGCATTCGGTGTACAACCTAGTTCACACATATCTAATATATCGAAAATGTCGTAACTAAGATCATATGGTAGCAATCAAATCAAACATAAATCATTACTGACATTGAAAGCCTTGAAAACTATAACCTAAACATTTATAGTCCGTACCTTTCATCGGTACGCTTGTTACGAATTCAGTTGGTACACCACGTCTCTGTCTATGGCACAACAGCTACCTAAACACTAAAATAGGTTATCTATTTCAATGGTTTCTCTATTTGGATTCCTAAAATAGATTAGGGTTGGGATTTCTTACCCAAAAATGGAGTTGGATTTGACGGTGTAGTGACACGGAAGAGGTGATTCGATACGTGGAGTAGTGGGAGCGAATCCCAGCAACAATCCACAGATCTCTCACACTTCTCCTCACTCTTTTCTCCTCTTTTCTCTCTTCTCTCTCCTAGGGTTAGAGAGTTCGTATGGAATGAGAGAAGGGTAGGTTAAGGCCCTTATAAAGGCCCAGAAGTGAGGTAAATGGCTCCAGGGCCATGGTATACTTAGGTTAAAGCCAAAAGGCATCTGTTTCGGCCCAATGAAGCTCATCTGGAGGTCCATTGCTTGCACACAGTCTGAAGAAAATTCCCTGACATTGGATCTATGCCAGGTTAGGGTTTCGGTCCGATCGGATTAGTGGATCGATCGTGGAGGACCTGTTTCAGTTCAACGGTCATCGTCACTCGATCAGGGCCACAAGTATACCAATGGGTGTAGGGAAATTTTTCTGATCAAAGGGTGTAGTTGGGTCAGAATATGATGGTCTGAAACTTTAAATTTTTCCTGCAAGCGAACAACCCAATTCACTTAAGTTTGAGTTTATTTTCTAATGATATTCGTATTTCTCACACACTTCGCTTCACGCTTAAGTTGTGTATTTCTGGATACTATTTGGACTTGATTCCCACAATGGTTGTCAAGCCCAGTAAGGTGGTCATAACCGTATAGTTTTGTGGTAATCAAAATTTTGACACGCGGTCCAGATCCGATATGGAGTTTCAATGTGCTCCCGAGAGCAATTGGGTTTTGAGATCGCTCTTAGATTTTTAGGTAATGTTGAGTTAGCGATTCTAATGGTTGTAGGTCTTACAGTTCATATAAAAAGTGGTTCGAGCTAATTCTCTGAATTATTTAGTTTAGTACTTAATTATTTTTTGTCTAATTTCTAAAGGATTCGGTCCTTAGTAATTTCTGTCTGAGGTGGTACTCGGGTCTTTGTATGGATTTTTCTAAGATGTTACAAATTTTGAAAAATTTTGTAGTGACCAAGGAATATCACATGAATATTCTGCGCCCAAAACACCACAACAAAATGGGATAGTGGAAAGGAAAAATAAGGTGCTTCAAGAAATGGCTAATGTAATGTTAAATAATATGAAGCTTCCTAAAAATCTCTGGACTGAAGCCGTAAATACTACTTGTTATATAATTAACCATGTTTACCTTAGAAAATCAAATAATAAAATAGCTTATGAGATGTGGTTTGATAAAAAGCCTTCTGTCAAATACTTTCGAGCTTTCGGCAGTAAATGCTATATTTTACGTGATCACGAGCATCTGGGTAAATTTGACACCAAAAGTGATGAAGGGATATTTTTAGGGTATGCTCTGAATAGTCGAGCATATCGAGTACTTAACAAGAAGGCTGGTGTAATACAAGAATCTATTAATGTGGTCATTGATGATCATTTGAATACTCCTGTCTCAAGTTCAGAAGATGATGAAGTTCTTCAAATTGATAAATCAGACTCTTCATCTAATCAAAATAACATTGAACTACGATCAAATAAAGATCATCCTACTGATCAAATCCTTGGAAATCCCCTCTGTGGTGTACGTACTCGTAAACAATTAGAAGATATGTGTAACTATGTGTGTTTTACATCTCAGATGGAACCGGTTAACGTAAAAGAAGCCCTTACTGATGAAAACTGGATTGTAGCTATACAAGCTCAATTAGTTTGTAAGAAATGATGTTTGGTATTTAGTTCCAAGACCAATTGATAAACATATTATAGGAACAAAATGGCTCACCTCTCTTTTTGGGTGACCTCGAAGAGGTCATCGCAACTACTCCTTCAGAGTCTGGGTCATAACAGAGGCATGCACCCTCATCGTAATTGCATTCTTCTGCCTCTGACCATCAAGGGAGGTTCAGTCTCCTTAGAGACGGCTCGAACTTCTTTTCCTTTAGGCCAGATGTCCTTCCAGTTTAAGCATACAACTCGCTTTCCCTTTCTCTGTGGAGGGGCGTCGCCGTGGTTGTCTCCTTTACGGCGGCGCTAATGTCGATGCTTCTTGCCTTTTTATAGTTCTTCGAGGTTTTGGCTCTCTTAATCAGGCCATTGTATTTTAGGGAGGCGACTCCCGAAGCAAGGGAGCCACTCCTAGACCAGTAGAATTACATGAACGAGCGACAAGACCGATTGCAAGCCCTACACTAGTAGAGAGGTCTACTCTAGCCTCTCACCATAGGTCCAGCAACTCTAAATACAACTCTCGTTAGAGGTATGCTCTCAGTGCTTGATAAAATGATCTGATAGTTCTAGTGGGCCTTGATATGGCTACTGCTACATCTACAACATCATATGTCATGCTCCTCTTCTCTGAGCCGCGGAGTGTTGGAATGGGAGTTAGGAGATTGGCGGAGAATGGGAGAGAGGGTTGGGAGTTTAGGTTTGTCAAGTTGGGGTTATCGAGAATGGGAAAGAGAGGTGCAGGGGGGGTTGTAGGGGGGTTAGGTTTGACAGGATTTGAAAAAATGAAATGTCGGGTGGTGAGAAGAGTGGTTTAATGGGGCGGGAATGAGAGATGGGGTTTGTCGGGGGTGGGATGATGATGGGATTGAGAAAGAGGGGTGACTGGATGATGGGGATGTCGGGTAGTGGATGAACTAATTTAATTTTGAGTCAAGGGAAAGAAACAGTGTAGCTGAAATAACTCACTTAGAACACCTTTTAAACGGTTACGTGGTACGATTGGATTAAATAAGCCCTTATGGAATGAATACTCAGCCGCTTGTGAACCTTCGGGTACTGTCTTATTTAATGTTTGTTCAATTACTCTTTTACCCACAATGAAGGAGAGCAGGGCTAAGCCATTGTGCCCTCCAAGCCCCAGTCTCCCCTGTCATGAAGATTCTTTCATGGAATGTGAGGGGTCTAGATGACCCTCAGCCTCATCTGAATCTGAAAGAATTGATTAGGGCCCATAACCCTTAATTTATGGTTATCCAGGAAAGCCTTACATCACAATAAGCAAACGCCAAAATTTCGAAGAAGTTCGAATCCACATAAAAGTGTTTTTGTTCAATTACTTTTTTACCCGCAAATGCAATGTAGGCATTAGGTTCAGCAATAATGATATCTCCCAACATACCAAAACTGGTTGTCACTCCACCAGTTGTAGGAGATATAAGGATTGATACATAGAATAAGAATAAGTCTGATGAACTTGGTAACATAATTAGAAACAAGGCTAGGCTAGTTGTACAAGGGTACACTCAAATTGAAGGTATTGATTATGATAAAACCTTTACCCCATTAGCTCGTCTTGAATCAATCAGATTGTTTATATCTATTGCGTGTTTTAAAAAATTCAAAATATATCAAATGGATGTTAAGAGTGTATTTTTAAATGGTGATTTGCATGAAGAAGTATACATTGAACAACCAAAGGGTTTTGAAGACCCTAAGCATGTTAATCATGTTTATCACTTAAAAAAGGCACTCTATGGATTGAAATAAGCTCCCAAGGCATGGTACGAGAAATTGACTAAATTCTTGTTAAGTCATGAGTTTGTAATGGAGAGTGTAGATAAAAAATTATTTGTTAAAAAAATATAAAGATCATATTTTAGTTATGCAAATCTATGTTGATGACATCATCATAGATCAACCTATGCTAACATGTCAATTGAGTTTGTAGATCTTATGAAATCCAAATTTGAAATGAGCATGGTTGGAGAACTAAATTATTTCCTAGGGTAGCAAGTTAAACAACTTCCTGATGGATTCTTCATCTCTCAATCCAAATATGCTCTGAACTTAGTTAAAAGGTTCGGATTTGAGAGTGGGAAGAATTTTGATACTCCAATGAGTACAACCCTGAAACTCTCTAAGGATTCAACAGGTAAGAGTGTGGATCCTGAGTTGTATCGCAGTATGATAGGAAGTTTACTTTATTTAACTGCAGTCAACCTGATATTGCTTTTAACATTGGCATTTGTGTCAGATATCAATCGGACCCTAAAGAGTCCCACTTGATTGTTGTTAAGCAAATTTTGCGATATGTCGCTAGTTCAGCTAATCTTGGTCTTTGGTATTCACATAATACTAGTGTGCAATTAGCTAGTTACACGGATGCCGATTGGGCTGGTAACATTGATGATCGTAAATCAATCAGTGGTGGTTGTTTCTATGTCGGGAATTGTCTAGTTTCCTGGTTAAGTAAGAAATAAAGTTCCATATCGTTCTCTACTACTGAGGCTGAATATAGCTGCAGGTAATGCATGCACTCAGCTAGTAAGGATGAAGAGAATGATAAGCGATTACGGAATTGTGCAAGAATCTATGTTGTTATATTGTGATAACACAAGCGCAATTAATATTTCCAAAAACCCTATTCAGCATTCACGAACCAAGCACATTGACATTAGGTATCATTATATTCCTGAATTGGTGGAAGAAAAGATAATTTCATTAGAATATATTCAGACCGAGAATCAACTAGCTGACATATTCACAAAACCACTCGACAAAAATCAATTTTCAAATTTGAAATTTGATCTTGGTATGTGCAATATGAATTGATGATTTATGTTCGTTTGTATCACAATGTATGTATATATTATTTTATATTTTTTTATTTAAATATTTGTAAAATTGCACATTTTTTGTGTTACACAACCAGTCGAGTACACACTCGACCAGTCATGGCACGACCGGTCGAGTATGTTCACGACCAGTCGTGAAACACGTTAATTGAGTTTTTATTTGGGGAAAAGTGATTTTTCCTCATTTCCTTCTTCTTCTCTATCATGCCCAACCGCGACTGGTCGAACTCATCTCCGATCACTCTCCGGTTAGTGCTTCATTTTTTTATTTCCTTGTGTATTTAAGTTCATTGATCATCCTTAATCTTGATTTTGCTTCTTGTTTCAAGATTTATGGTGGTTTGATTCTTCCTTAAAATCTGATTTGTTTGGAATCCTTTCATTCCTTTTTACAAACCTTTGTTTCTTTGTTATCTTGTAGCAATGGAAGGAAGAAATAGGAAGAGAACCACTCGCGGTCCCTCTTCTTCCTATTTCGCACCCATTACCATGTGTCACCTTCGGCCTCCCGAAGAAGATCCTGAGAGTATTCGGGATTTCCATCTTAGAAATGTTATTATTGAATGTGTTGTCCTTGTTGATCATATTGAGCGCTTCGACATTGTCCCTTTCCTTCATGCTGTAGGTTGGGAAAACATACTGCCTTAGGGCGGTCCTACATACCGATCCATTGCGCAGGGCATTTACGCTTGTATTACTGAGTTCTCTCAAGACGATTTGACATTTACTATGTCAACTAAAGAAGGTCCAATTAAGGTAGACCATCATTTGATTTCAGCAATCATGAATATACCTGTTGTTGATGACAGTGTACCCATATCCACTTTACAAGCTAGACCTTCTGAAAATGCTAAACAATTGATTACGAGAGTTCTCTGTAACATGAATGTAGAATGGAACGGCGGTACTGCGATCAGTTTCAAATATATGTTACCCAGATACAGGGTCTTACATCGTATTTTTACTCTAAATATCTATCCTCGCTCAGGTAACAAGACTGAGCTGACCTCTTTTATGGCCCGCATTATGCATTCTATTGTAACTAGCATCCATATCTGTCTTCCTTCTCTTATTTGTCATCATATTATTCAGTTTCGTCTTCACCCTGGTCATAGCGATATTCCTTTCGCTTATCTCATGACTGCCTTAGCTGATCATGTTTTGATAGATATGCCTATTAGAGAAGGTTCTATTAATCTCCATCCATTTAATAGCTCTAATATCAACAAGATGAACTTGGACTTAGCACCTGGTCAAGTTGATGGGAATGCTGGAGGAGATGAAGAAGCCAATGCTTTACCTCAAGAAGACGTTAATATGGATGATTTATTTGATGAACTTGAATCAGATTCTAAGGCTGACCCTGATTATCAGCCTTCTGATTTCGCTGAGAGGTTGCATACTCTTGAGGAACAGGTGGCTCAGATTCGAGTAACCCAGGATTCTCAATTTGCTTATATGCGCAAATATATGAGGCGCATTAATAAGGGTTTACATCAAATTGATCTATCTATTCCTACTCCCCCTTCAGGATCTAACTAGTTTCATTTTGTTTTGAATGGTATCTGTAATAACTTAATTCTAACTCTTTTCCCTTTGACTGCTTGTATTATGTTGTTTAAACTCTTATCTATGGTATCAATTCAGATACTTTGTTTTATTTGATTTGGATGAGTAGTTATTAATTCTACTTGCTCTCTTATTATCTTCCTTTATCATTATTCACTTCCTTTGTCATGTTGTGACAAAAAGGGGGAGAACATTATTGAATGATAATGATATGAGGATATGATATGATTGAATGTTGCTATAATATTTTTTTTGTAGAGAGTAGTGGATTAAGGGGGAGAGTTGATTATTGTGCATGATATCATAATATGTTTGTACAATGTGTTGTTTAAATATCTATTGCATATTATAATTTTGGTTTTGTCACAAATTTGACAAAGGGGGAGATTAAAAGTGCTATGTTAATAAACCCTAAGTATTGTCAAATTTTAGTGTGCCAAACCAATTCAAGTTTATATCTTGATGTGTATTAAGCTTATGCATCTGTTCACATTGAATCTTCAACGTTCATTCTATTCGTGCTAAATTTATCTTACCGATATCTATGACGAACTTACCGAGATCTTCAAACTGGAAGAAAGTGAAGACTTAGTTTTCAAGAACATTGCGGTTCAAGATCTGGAACCAGAAAAGTTCAAGAACTCAAGACGTAGTTGAAGACTATGTTTGGTATGTCAAGTTCAAGCTTCAAAGAGCGCAAGAATTAAAATTATTGAAGTGATCAATAGTTTGATGGTCCATATGTTCTATCTCACAAGTAAGGTATGATTGACCTAGATTGACCTTAGATCGTGATTAGATCATTTCATACTTTCAGTCGGTCATTTTGGTCATTTTATAAGTGTAAAATTCTGTTCTTTCGACTAGCCCTAGCACGGGCTCGACTAGTCCTAGAATTTTCTCGACTAGACTAGGATTTTTTATGAATTTTCAAAATTTTTTGGTCTACAACCAGTCCTGGAAACTGTTCAACCAGTTGTGTGAATAGTGCTCAACCAGTTGTGTGAATAGTGCTCGACCAATCATGCAGTGCTCGACTCATTTTCCAACGAGTAATCTGGACTCACATGACCAGTCGAGCATGCCACTCGACCAGTTGTGGGACCCACAAGGCCAGTTGTGCAACTAAAAAATCTTATCGCGCCAGAATTTTTGAAAATCTGTTTGGATAAGGCCAGTCATAGTTATTCAAAGGCCAGTCGTGCAAACCGATTTTTCACCTATAAATAGTGCTCAAATTTTAGAGTTTTCTATTCAATTCTTATCATTCTTAAACAATCACTCTGAGATTATTTTAAGTACACTCTAGGACATTTTGTTCGACCTTTTTACCGGCGCCCAACATCCATCATTCAACATCAACATGGACCAAATGGAGAACTCCTCTGAAGCCAAAGCGGCCCAGCTCGGTGTGCTCATAATCCGACAGGCTATTAATCTATTGTAAGAGACACGCAGAATAGGTCGGTCGAGGACTCAACTGACACGTATGCACCGATACACCATCAATCAGAGTGTGGCCAGAAGGAATCGATGTCATCTCGTCGAAATGAGGCATCCCCTCATCCAAAAGGTCACAAGCATGGTCTAGGTAAAGCCTGATACTCCCATCACGTCGAAAAATGAGGGAGCTCCAGTATTAATATTAGCGCCAGTAGCTTTATCACCATTAAACATGAAGATATCCCCCGAAGAGTTGCATAGCTCGGCGAACAGCTGGTTACAATCGACATCTAATCTCTCCTTTAAAGCCTTAGATGACTCCCCAACCTCAAAAGTCGAAGACACACTAGCCAAAGACGATTGCTCAAATAAACGAAAGTCCAAAGGCTATGCATGGTCTACTCCATCCAAGTCAACCACCTAGCCACCTAAAAAGGCTACGTTGCATGATGCTACACCCTGTCCGATCCGACCATCCAAGGTAACATCTGGAGACATCGCAATAAGTAAGAACAGATCCATGCTAGCAAAGAAGTCAGTCGACTCGTCAAAGAGCATCCCAACGATCCTAATCAAATATTCAGAATCTGCGTCCAAACACATCTAACCATCATCATGGCCATACAAAAGAAGCAATTGACCATCCAAACCATCAAGAAGTGAAGGGACATAATCTTCATCATCGATCATCACATCTAAGCAATCCAAGGGAGCTGATCTCTCATCCGAGCCATCAAAAGGCCAATTTAACCTATCAAAAGTAGCCTCCATGTCATCCCAACCATCCAATGAGAAGGCTAGGCCATCCACATCAACCATGAAATCATCTCCACCATCAAAAGCCCCATTAACATACGAGGGACCCATAGCTTCACCTATAGCCCTCCTTTCAACCTAATCTCTACCATTCAACCTCTCATTCATGGATGCCCCATTAAGATTTGAAGTTCTAGCCATAATGGGAGCATTAATTATTGTCCCAACAATCACCTCCAAGCTCCCATTCAACTCTTCATTAATAAATCCATTCCCACCATTAATAAAAGAATATTCCCCTTCACCCAAAGCTATAAGTGTTGCTAATGAAGGTATCCCACCAAATCTAGCCACTACATCTCCCAAAGACCAATCATTACCAGTCATAGAGGGCCCACAAGAAGAAGTCAAAAGGAAGATGAAGAAAATTATAAAAGAGAGAGATCTCAAACAAAATAGAAGATTAAAAAATCAAAGGCAATCAGAAAAGAGGCAGAGAGAATGTTAGGATGAATTGAAGCAGAATGAGCTAAAGTAGCTCGAGTACGAGGTGACGAGCGGTCCCCAGGTCACTGCTCTTCTATCAGTTATGCTCCCACCTTCATAGGATTGTTCAATATGCTTTGTGGTGGGTGAAATGATAGTGTCACATCAACAACATCACACAAGTGATAACACCTAGATATTACATATTTTTCCTCTCAATCACATTAGCTTTCCTAACATTTAAGAGTTAAATTGATTTAATTATATATGTTTTCTTCATGCAAGGTGATTTTAGACTTAAGGAAGAATATATGCTTAAAAGGATAGATTAAAAATCAAAAGAATGATTAATGAACAATTTGAGGACATTATTGAAGATTTTACGTGCCAAAGATTCAAGGAAGCCAATGACAAAAGATGAAGAAAAGATTGAAAAAAATCACATAGTGTAATAACAGAAATAACAAACTGTTCGGTCCTACCTAAGGTTGGTTTAATCTGACTGAATGTGTACAGAGCAGTCCGACAAGAAACAATGATTTTTAGAGTTAATTTGGTTTAACGCTTACGTGCGACCAAATCCATGTTTGGTGCCACCAAAGGGAGGTTTGGTGCGACCTAAGGAAAATATAGACTTCAGACATATTTTGGAGAAATTTGGTTACAACCGAATGAGTCTTCAGTTGGACTTAGTGTGACTCTGGTGCAACTAAAGCGTAATAAAAGTGCGTAAAATTGAACTCAGGTTCAAGTCGGTACATATTTTTCATATTTAAATGGGTATTCTAAGCTTTTCTATGTATGAATTAGGGCTTGAGAGAAAGACCTAGGAGTAGCGGAGCTTACATGGGGCCATCTTTCTTCTTCAATCCCTCAACTTTAGTTTGTCTTTTTAGTTTTTTTTAGGTTTCTTTTTCTAAGATGTTAGCCATGCTAAGCTAATCTCTTAGCTAAGGCTAAGGGAAGAATTATGTAGTTAAATTAAAGTATTTAGTTTATTTGATTCAATGATAATGATTTGAATGATGATAGTAAATTGAGATAGATTTGGATTTGTTATGCACTACAAGTACAATGAATGCTTTGATGTAACAATTGTTTTGCCTGAATTAGAGAAGGATTCAATCTGTATAATTCATTGATTTATTCTACCCTAAGGGTGCTCTAGACACTTTTGATTCCCTATGATTGAGATCCAAGTACTTCATAAGAGGATCATTTAATCGAAATCATATCTTATTGGTGTTGATGATTGGTTTAATAGAATTATCTTTCCATTGGATTGGATAGGATTTCAATTCTAATTGAATTATACATTGAATCAGTGAATTAGATATTGTGATCGCTATCGGTGGATTCCTTGATCCTTAGTCCTTTAATTATTGTTTTTAAAACCCTTTTCTACTTTACTGGATTGAAAACCAAGACAACCCAATTCCTTTAGATTAGTTTTAGGTTGTGTTCCACATTCCTTATGGATTTGCCATCGGTCTCACTATGTTATTACTGCATCGCAGCCCTACACTTGGGCTTGTCAACCCTTGCATTTGATCAAAATTTTGGCGCCATTGTCGAGGAGTGACATTGAACACAAGTTTAGGTTTTCTAGGTTTGATTTTTATTTTAGGTTATGTTTTTCTATTTTACTAAATTTCTTTAAACTTGGGTTTTTTGCAAGAATTTTTAATTTGAAAATTTTCTAGGGTTTGTGTTATTTCAGAATTTTGAACATCATGAACATCGTTTGCTTGTCTTTGTTTGTAAGATCTTCCATTTTAGTTCTTGCCTACTCGTAACACCCTTCCTTACTCTCTTTACCTGCTTTCTTAATTATTACAAGACTTGGGACTTAGAGTTAGAAATAGGGTTTTGTGTGGTTCATGTCCAAGTGGGTAAAGGGCCATACATTGAGACTTCTGAGTGAAGGAGGTTTGGTCGATGGGTTTTCAATCTATCGACAAGTTAGAGAATACCTAAATACTCTTTAAACATCTTCTTGAAATATGGCCAAAAGCGAATAATACTTTGATTAAAATCATGTGCATACCACACCACCTATTTGGACGGTTTGTGATGAGAATGAGGTACACTAAGTTCCACTGGCTCAGACATTACGCGATTATTCACAGCCAGCGAGAATAAGTACACATTCTTACATGATTGTTCTAACTAAAGCAGGAAACATGGACTTTAAATCCATTACCACCCTAAGAAGTGGCAAAGAAATTAACAAGGAGATTCCTAAGTAGGATGAGAAACCTAAGAAATTTATAGATTCGAAGGATGATAGTGAATTTAATAATGCTGCACATGACAAAGAGCTAATGCATGAATATAAGCCCGTGGCCCCGTTTTCCCAATGTTTTACCTCATTAAAACAGATAAGTGAAATAAGTATATTTTAGAGGTTTTCCAACGAGTCAAGATCAACATCCCCTTATTGGATGCAATTAGATAGTTCCCATCCTATGCCAAATTCTTAAAGGATTTATGTGCAGAAATGCATAAGCTAAACATACATAAGAAAGAGTTCTTGATAGAATAGGTGAGTGCAATCATCAATTAAAACACTCTCCTAAAATATAAAGACCACAAAAGTCCTACAATCTCATGTATAATAGGAAACTTTTGGGTTGATAAAATACTTTCAGACCTTGTGGCAAGTGTTAATTTAATACCATACTCAATATATGAGCAATTGGGCCTTGGTGAGTTGAAACCCACCAAAGCGACGTTACAATTAACGTACCACTCAACTAGAATACTAAGAGGAGTGGTGGAAGATGTGTTGGTCCAAGTTGATAGGTTTTACTATCCGGTAGACTTCATTGTCTGAGATTCACACCCAATTATAAATGCAGGCACTCAAATCCTTGTCATATTAGGCTGACCATTCCTGGTTACCGTTAATTCCTTCATCATTTGCTAGAATGGGATCATGAAAATATCCTTTGTGAATATGACCTTAAATTTGAACATGTTTAATTTACATAAGTCACAAGATGATGAAGATGTGATACATGAGGTTAATTTGATTGATATATTTATGGATGATGAACCTCTCCCAATTGAATTTTCCCAACCTTTATAAGTATGCTTATCATACTTTATAAATTCAGATGATCTTAGAATTAGAGACAGTGAATGCCTTGCGGGATTATGTCTCGGTAACATTGACCAGGAAAAAATTTGTTCTGAAGTGCCTCCTTTCACCAATTCTGAATGTTTATCATTAAGGGTGGAGGAGCTAGATTCTGAACTGAAGTCTGAAACTTCAGATTTTATGGAAACTACGCTGGCAAAGAACTTCACTAAAATACAATTGTTTGTCATCTTTTATTCACCATGGTCCACTAATATGGATTTTTTTTTTGCCATAGGTGAATTATATATTCTTCGAATACCTCAAAATAATAAAAGAAGATATTTTGCTGAGGTTAATAAATTTTTGTGGACGAACATGGTCTAGGACATCCAAACTTACTATAAAATAGGTTTATGGATATAGGTTTATGGATGATCTTGTTGAAAAGCCTATTGAAAAATTTACTAAGATACTTGCAAGAGGAAGAACTGGTGCCTTTGGATGATTGATAGTTTAGAATTAGGAGTTTATTGCTTTCTTAGTAATAGTTTGATTTATTAGTTTAGTTTAGTTGTTGAAACGCCTATTGATAGGAAGTTCGCACTAGTACTTACCTGTTTGTCGCCTTTTAAGTACTTTTCATCTACTCTTTATTTTCGTTGCTCTTATGTTCCTTTTATTGCATATGATTATACATTGAACATAATGTAGAATTTAGGTTGGGGTAGGTTTTCTTTGGATATTTCTTCAAAATTTTGATGAATTTTTGAACTTTTGAGCTAAATTTTATTTTATAATTATTATTATTTTAAAATTTAAGTGATTTTGAAGATAATCTAGAGATTAGAATAATAAATCATTAATGTTGAGGATTTTTGAAGCATAGATTTTAGTTATTCGATAAATTTCAAAATTGATTTTGAAGTTTTAATCTTTGATTTAGAAGTTTAAGCATTGATTGAGTCATGATAATTTATATGTCAAATTTATCTTACGCATTAAAGTTTTGGTTTAATATTATAATGTTAATTTGATGATTATTGAGAATGATAGGAACCAAGCCTGGGGAATTTGTCCATCAAGTTCAATGAAAAGAATTGAACAGAGTAATACCCAACTAAAAAATAGTCATCATCGAAAAGGACTGCCTATCAAAGTTCCATGAAAGGACTATTATGAAGAAAAAAAAAAGAGAGAGATTGAAAATCATGTGAAAGTCATCGATGGAAAAATCAAAAGATGAAAGAGTACAGTATTGAAGATTTAGGCTTTGGTCATCTTGAATATTTTTTTATTATCAATGTTATCATGAAAGTAGATAACTGAACATTTGGTTAAGTCTAGATTTCACTATGCACCCGTGGAACTCAATATTTAGAATCTTTTTAATTATAGGATTACTACTTTGAACTTGGTTAGGATATTTACCAAGTACTAGAATTTAGGCAATATGCTCTACATTAATGAATTTTGGATTTCTATATCTACAATGTTTTTAGAATTGCTTGAGTTTATAAGAAATTATTCATTTAGTTTCAAATATCTTTCGCATGTTTTGCTCGAGACTAGCAAAATGTTTGTTAGATGGTGTCATAACTCCTAAATATTGCATATTTATCCTCTCAATTTCATTAACTTTCTAGCATTTAAGAGTTAAATTCATTTAATTATATATATTTTCTTCATGCGAGGTGATTTGGGACCTAAGGAAGAATACGTGTTTAAAATGATATATTAAAGCTTAAAAGAATGATTAATGAAGAATTGGAAGACATTATTGAAGATTTTAAGTGCCAAAGATCCAATGAAACTAAGGACAAAAGATTAAAAAAAGATTAAAAAATCACAATGTGCAATAATATAAATAACAGACTGTTCGGTCCAACCTAAGGTTAGTTCGGTTCGACCGAATATGCATTGAATAGTCTAGCAAGAAACAATGATTTTCAGAGTTAATTTGTTTGATACTTAGGTGTGACTGAAGCCATGTTCAGTGCCATTAAAAGAGGTTCGGTGCAACCGAAGGGAGATAAAGACTTTAGACATATTTTTGAGAAATTTGGCTGCAACCGAAGAAATCTTTGGCTAGACTCATTGTGACTCTGACGTGACCAAATGTGATTATTAGTGTGATCGAAGCATAACAAAAGTACATAAAATTAAAGTCGGTGAAGATTTTCTCTATTTCAAAGGGTGTTCTAAGCTTTCCTAGGTATGAATTAGGGCTTAAGAGGAGGACTTAGGGGTGACAGAGCTTCGGCAGGGCCGTCGTTCTTCTTTCATCCCTCAAATCTACATTGTATTTTTAGTTTTCTTTTCCTAAGATATTAGCCATGCTAAGCTAATCTCTTAGATTAGGCTAAGGGATGAAGCTTTTATTATAATTACAATATTTAGTTTATTCAATTCAATAACAATAGTTTGAATGATGATAGTATAGAAAGATAGATTTTAATTTACTTTGAAGTCTTTGAGTTGTTTATTTTGGATTTGTTGTGCATTATAGATGAATGCTTTGATTTAACAATTGTTTAGACTGAATTAAAGAAGGATTCACAAAGAAAATGGAGGGTTTTTACCTTACATGTACTCACAACGAAGATGGACAGTTGGATCAATTCAGATCGGCGATCAGACAGTACACCAAGATCCTTTCCACTCCCAATCTCCTCTAATATCTCTTTTCTTCTCTCTTTCTCTTAACCTCTAAATCTCTCCCTAATTCTCTCTCAAGCTTTCTTTTTCTCAAACCATCTCTATTATTTTCTCTCTAATCTTTCTTTCTTCTCTCTCTCTCTCTCTCTCTCTCTCTCTCTCTCTCTCTCTCTCTCAATCTCTCCTTAATATCCCAAATTCTTTTTCTCTCACTTTTCTTGATAGGAAAAGTGATGGAAATGGAATAGGATTTGGGACTTCGTGGTAGAACTTTTAGGATAGAGAAGGGATTAGGAAAAGGTAGAGGGGTAGAATGGGGAGAGGGAATAGGAGAGATGTATGGATTAACATGGGCAAGGGTATGGGCTTCTTTGACTAATGGGGAGATGAGGTGATGGGTTGATTGATTGGAAAACCTAAGGATTTGTGCAAGTGAGGCCTTGTGTGTTACGCGGCCCACCTCGAATTGTGTTAAAACTATATCTTCTAATCTTGGGGTCGCAATGGGGTGTGTCATGTGGTATTGGAATTGTAGTGCCCACGCGGTCGTTATGGTATAAGTCTCGGGGTGTTGTAGTACTAAAATAGGGTCACAATCAAAACTCATCAATCTGGTCCACCTAGAACATGCCGGTGCTAAAGTTGAAGCGTATGAAAGGTCTCATGAGGTTATGGGTCTTGCACTTAACCCTGATCCAAACCTTAAATCCAAGCCCTACACCCCTAGAAATCTACCCTAAAACCGGTCCCGAACCTAAACTTTAGGAAAAATCTAACCCTTAGAGTTAACCCACTAAGTCAACTCACCTACTCAGCCCACATAACCTACCCAGTCAACTCACCTTGGGAAACCAAGTTTATAAACCCATTTTCGCCCAAGCCCATTCTAAAGCCTAATTCGGAGAAGAGGGGAGACATTAAGACAGCTTTGAAGAGCTAAACATGTCCACGTGTGTGAGACTCGACCCAAGTTCTCATGTGTGCATGTGTGTATGTGAGTATAGATCTCATGTATTTTCGTCCCGCAGTTCTACCGGTCAAATTCTGGCGACCCGAGACCTTCGAATAGTGATTACGATCACCCTTAAGTTCGGTCACATAGACCCGACTCGGATTGACCCGAGACCTATGCCATTGTGACCGCATCGTCGCCGCGGTTCCAGCGCCGTGTCTCATGCTAAATCCGACGTGTCCATCAAAAGTTATGGGCCACGCATTACTTGGACTGTTGATTACATTTTTGGTGGGACCTACCTGGTTGCACATTTCCCCATGTGCACTATTCCCCATGTAAGCCACCTTTAGCCTAGCAATGATGGTTTCTTTTCACAAGAAAACCATGATGAGATTAGCTTCTCTAGGCAATGATGAGCCACCCTATCCCATGAGCAATGATTGTTCTCTTTTTAAAAACTCATCTTTTTCTAAGAAACTAATCATTTCAACTCTACAAACTCTCTCATCTCCCTCTCTCTTTCTTCATTTCTCTCTTCTCCTCTTTGCAAATGCCCTCCAATGTCCACCATTGCTGAACTTTTTCAGCCCTCTTTCCTCTTCTTTCCCCCTAGATCTAACCATCAAAGATCCATCATCACCATTGAACCTCCTTCCTTGAAGCTTGAGGAGCATGGTGGTTGAAGAATCTTGAAGATCCAACAAGTGGGTGAGCATGTAGGATAGATTGCATGGTTTTTCTTTAAAGATCTTTTGTTGTTTCATATGGAGAGTGTAGGACTCACCACATCAATGGTGAAGGTCTACCACTCCTTGGATAAGGTTTTTAGCCATCACTTGCATGCATGCGATCTTGATGGGGCCATTCTCCATGGACCCCATCTTGATGAGATTTCCTTTCTTCTTCTCTTCTCCCCTTTCTATGGTTTGGATGTGATGATTATGTGGCCCACCTGATGTGCCATGCAACCAGGATTTTCAAATTTTTGGGACATCCAGGCCCAACTGTGCTGCCTAGTTTTGCTACTTGATTTGGAAGGCCTTTGGGCCTGATTTCATGGATTTTCTTAGGGAGGGGCTGAGCCTGAGACTTGTGTGACACATCAGGGTGGACCCCACCTTGTGGAAGTTGTGATTTATTTCTCATTTATTAATTTTATGGGCTGATCTAGACAGCAACATGTTACTGTCCAGATTGCTGGAATTTTTTTTTATGTTGTAATGTATGGGTTGTAGGCCTTGTTTGTGGTCTCTTTTTCCCTGATTTCTTAGACTTGTCTTTGAGTTGTGGATGCCACCTAAAATTATGTTAAACCTCACCTTCAAACGTCCCTGTTTGATCACCCAAAAGGGTGGGCCAAGGAGGGTGGACGGTCTAGATTTTTCTGGACTATCCAGCCACACTGTTTGCTGGAAAATCATAAATATCAGCCTAATTTTGAAATGGTGAGCCACCTTTGTGGACCCCACTTTACTGTATAATTGTATAGGAAGGTTGGCCTTACATTTTTCCAAATTTACATAGACCTGGGCCCACTCAAATGGGGTGCTAAAGTCAAGGACAATAGCATTGCTGCAGCAGGAAAATAAAAATCTGAACCTTGCTGTCCATAAATTGCAGGAGTTAAATAAAATATTTTTACCATCCCAAAAATTCTAAATTTTTGTAGGGAGGTGTCCCACCCATGGTAGGACCTATACACGTAATTTTAGGGTCAAGGGATCCCATTTGGGCATCCAAAACGGTGGGCCAACATACTGGACTGCCAGAAATTTCTGCTGTGCAGTCCAGCAGCATACTCCCATAAAAACTAAATTTTAAAAATACTTTCTAAGAATTTGAGACATATTTTTGAATCCCACCTTATTTTAGGCTTGATGAGGGACCTTGAGTCCAAATTTCAGGAATTTTGGAGGCCCAAAACCCACCCATTGGATGGCCCAAATTCAGGATAATTATATTCCAGCAATATTTCACCCTTGATAGATTGTATTCTTTAAATTAATTTAAATACTTCTGAGTACCATAAAATCATGAAAATTTACCAAGAGGTGGTCCACCCATGTTGGGATCCACCTACAAATTTTTAGGCCCAATGGAGCCCTGTGTATACTATGGCAAGGGCCGGACTGGCCCACCATGTTTGGACATCCAGATTAACCAGATTTTCTGGATAGTCTGTATTATTTAAATTAATGAAAATACTTTTGACCATCTAAAAATCATGAAATTTTGTGAAGTTATGCATCACCTATGGAAGGATCATCTTAGAAATATTTATAGCCATCGGGCCCCTGTACTGATCGTGGAGCGGCCTGCAAATTTGGGTCAGTTTTGGGCCAAATACCCAGGCCCATAGGACTACCCACCACGGGATGCCCCTACCTTGGGCTGTTGTTGGGCCTGTATTCCAGCAGCATGACCCACTTCCAATGTGTGTTGTGCATTCCCCTCTTATCCGGTGGGACCCACTGTGATATGTGTGGGTCACCATGGGCCAATAACCAATTTGGATTAAATAAATTTCTAGATTCCAGTAAGCCTAGGAAGTGGGTGGGCCGGAATTCCAGCAAGGGGCCCAAATTTGCTCCATAGTTGATTGTTTTGGAGCTGTTGTGGCCCACCAGATTTAAGAGAGTGTTACACACACTCCTTGCCTTATTTCCTTTGACATTTTTTTGGCATAATTAGTGCCTCTTAAGGCCCACCTTTGTGGTGATGTTGGGGGTTAGCCTTAACTAGATTTTTGGTAGTTTTATAGGCCCAATGGGCTGGAAACCTATTTCTTGACCCAAGATTGTACAGAGCCTAACCTTATTGTTTTACAGGCCCAACGGGCCATCTATAGACTAACCATGTGTATTTATTAGCCGTGATGCCCTCATGAAATGCTTAATTATGGGCTGACTTGTGGGGCCCACATAAATGTATATTGTGGAGGGCCTTGCTAAGTCTTTGGGCTGATGTGGCAAGGCCCCTACTGTTAGTATAGGCCTTGCCCATGTGTATTCTTGGGCTTATGGGCTGCCCTCAAGTCTACCATAATGTATGAATTGGATGGCTTTTGTTTTGGGCCATTTCTTTAGGGCTCATTATGTGATATAGTATATGCATGTTTGTGTTAGCAAGTAGGCCTTGTGGACTCAGTTCTTTTGGATAGGCCCATTGATCTTGGGCCTATACTCTCCTATCTATTGTGATGGGCTTAGGGGCAATAATACACAAGAAGTCGGGCCCTTGGCTGCCCACTAAACTGACCCTGTACTTAGGCCAAAAGTGAGGCCCAACTCACTTGTGTTAAATGTGAAACTTGCCCATGTAAATGAATTACTGGGCTGCCCATGAAGCCCACCACAATATGTGGAATTATGACCTTTGTGGTTAGGCCCAAACCTTACTTGAGGGCCCACTATATGGCCTATGAGTTGGGCTTGGTGTATGGCCCACTAGTCCATACATTGCTTAGGCCTTAGATCTTTCATTATAGGAGTAGTGGCGGGTTACCTCTTGGAAACCAGATGAGGTTGAATGTCCTCCTAGATGATCCTAAGGCAGGCCCATGGGTTTCTCTATGGATGGTTAAAGCCGCACCATATACCCTAGGCCATTTGTTTAAGGATCAATGTGAATGTATGTGGAACCTACCTTAACGCATGTTTGGTCCAGGCCGTCCAAGCCTTGGATCGCCCAATCATGGAGGTACTCTTTGCCTTAGGTTGCTGCTGGACTCCCAGTCCATTAGTAGGCCCACTTGATCTTTCATGATGTATGCACACCCTCCATCTGGTGGGGCCCCCTGTGAGTATTGTTGGCCTTCATGAGATTATTTGACTAATTTCTAGACCTTAGCAGGCCCAGGAAGTCAAACGGGCCAAAAGTTTATCAAAGGGCCTTAGATGTACAATTTTATGGTTAAAACTTTATTTGGCTGTGGGGCCCACCATATTGAGAACTTGTGTACGTGTTACATGCTTATGTTTTCTTATAATCCTTGGGCTCAATCAGTGCATTCTTTTGGGTCACCTTTAGTGATCACATGAGGACCCCATCTTAGATCAGATTTTTGGGACATCCCTTAGGCCCAGAGTGGGTTGGGACGTCCTAGCTTGGCCCAACCATACATTGGGCCGACTTCCACCATTTTGATGGACTTGTGGGCTGAGGTAAGGATAGTTTTGGGCTCTTGGTTGCCCACTTAAATTGCTAGTTATTGGGCTGATGTAGTGGGGCCCATTTCATCCAGACTTAAACTTATTTTTTTGGGCCGTATATTGTGCACGCGGATTGCCCACCAAGTCCAACTTAATGCATGGATTCTATGGCCATTGGAAATTGAGCCTTAGGCCTTAATTTCCCTCTTGGGGCTCATGTTGTTAAAGGTGGTATTATATCCTTTTCTCATGGCCTATTATGAGGGATATATGTATGTGGTTACCTGTGTTCTTATCTTGAATGTAGGGCCTTAGGTCTTGTATCCATATAGTTCGTGGTTGAGATGCCTCTTGGGGAATGGTGGTTAAATGTCCCCATTATGGACCCCTCTAGGCCCAATTGTATCTAAATGTGATTAGATGCTCATCTTAAACTCTTGCTAGACTCACTTCTGTGTTACTTAGACACGTAGTTGTATGCTTAGTCTCATGGGCTACCCTAGGTAAATGGGCCCCCACTAGAGGTGGGATTCCTTATGGATATTGTCTAAATACCTAGTCATGGTCCCTTCTTGGATAGGAGGAGTGTACTACTTTGCATATCGCTGCATGATGCGTCTAGACCCATCTTCATGGGCCATGTGCATCATTATATGCTTGGATGACATTGTGTGTGTGGTTATGATTGTGCTATTGGGCGTTGCATGTTGCCTTCCTGCAGGACATAGTATTCCCTCTTGAGCATGTTGGATGCTTGGAATTGATGCATAGTTGATTGTGTGATTCATGCATATGACATTGCATAACATATGAGCATTATCGCCCTTGCTTCATCAAGGTTGTAGCCTCCACAGATACATCATGGATGGCCATGTTTGGACACCAAAAATGTTACTTGAGCATATCGGGTGCATAGGATGCCATGGGTGAAATTTTTAAAACTTCCATGGTACCAAGGATCTACTCCAACACCGTGACCGGGTGGAATATATAAGCACACGAGGGCCTTATACCATTAGGCCGTGACTCCCACTGTCGTGTAGTCGGTTGGATAGGGGTGTGGCCTTACTCGCCTGATGTAAGGAGGCATTATTAGGCTGAGTCTGACCAGCTCGTGAATGGGTTCTCTACCTTCAGGCCTTACTGGTGATTGGTTGTCCATAGGAAGGGTAGTGAGGTCTCCTACGCTCGTTTGACTGTGCGGGGTCTGTAGAGCGGTAGTCATCCAGCAGTGTAATGGACCCCGGTGATTTCCTTATGATGGAAATGTACTTGATATGTGGGTTGGATATGAGCACTGACATTACTTCACATTACATTGCATCAGTTGTATAAGCCTCATATTGCATCGCCTTGGCATGACGCCCAGTACCCTTTGCATTACCGTACTCATTGCATCATATAGCCTTGGTATGGCTTCTCGCATTATTATACTACCTTCGTATAGCTTCTTGCGTTCATGACAGCCTTGGTAAGGCTAGTGGTGTTGGCTTTGATCATGTCTCCTTCCTGTATCTCCTATTATTCTTCTGTACACTATTATCACACACTTACACCACCCTCTAAGCTTCTATAAGCTTATGCACGATTGATGCGTGTAGGAGATCCTAGGCAGGCATCGCAGTGGTAGAGTTTGGATTAGAGCTGAGCTTGAGGACCCAGTATTGCAGCCTTCCCCTCTTTCTTCTATTATCTTATGTATGTCCTTTTGGACCTTATGTAAGCTTGTAAAAGTTCAAATTCATAGTGAATTTTGTGATGTGTGCCTTTGTTATTCTCAAATTTACTTGTTGTGATCTTGGATATCCTCGTATTAGAAATGGTTATATTATTATGGAAATCCTCCTTATAGGATCCCAGGATTGGAACCTGCCTCAGGAGCCGAGAATGGGGTACTACGGAGGTTGTTGCGGCCAGAACCGGCCATCGAGTTCCTTGTAAATCTGGTTACCGAGTCTGGGGTGTGAAAACGTGTATAGGGGGCCTCCCTCTAAAGCTGAAGCACAACCGAATGACGAGCGGCACCATAGGTGTTACTCGTCACGTGGCACTTGTTGTACTTCCCCACAGTGCTTGAAATGTAAATATTACAACATTCCCCATAGTGCTTGAAATGTAAATATTACAACATTCACATCCACACATACATCCCACAATTTTGAATGATAAATGATATAGAAATTAAGCAAACATTCAAACCACAATACACAAAGAGTTATAGTGGTTCGCCTGTGTGTTCACCAACTATTAAACAACAGCCACACAGATTGCTACTCTACTCTTAAATCCTCACATAGGGGATATCAGCGTTCATTATGAAAATAGGTTTCACAGGTTCACCTAAAACCTTCACAATTGTGTCTTTCAATGGGCTTACACAATTCAAAAACCCCACTTCTGAGTTTTCCTGGCTCTCCTCAGATAACCAATAAATTGAGATTTTTCTGGCTTAATCTCAAACAAAAACAAAAATGAAGGAAATTTACAATACAGTAAAATACTTGGATTTCTCCTTTTGTAGCAGCGCAGAAGAACCAATCGGAGTAAAAGTTCGAATGTGGAAGTTCAATGTCCAATACTCACTTTGAAATGGTTCTAAGTTCTAATTGATTTTAAATTAAATCCAATTAGGGTTAGCTCTATTTGATTTTGATTCCAAGAAGTGGAATATCCCAATTCCTCTTTCAAATTAGATTAAAATGCAAAAATAAAATCAAATAAGAAAAAGCTAACAAAAGAGAATATTAAATATGCACAATTAGCTTAAGAATGAACACAGACTTATCTTAGAGTGATGCCTTGATTTTACTTGAATTACATTATAAAAATCTGAATTCGTGTCCTATTTATAGTTGTAGAAATCACATCTACGACTGGTCGTAGACTGAATAGATTTTTGAAATTTTAAGCATGATCAGATAAAACCATTTCACGACTGGTCGTGAGCCCTCCATGACCGGTCGTGAGCCCTCCCTGACTGGTCGTAAGCATCTTACGGCTGGTCGTGAGGTACCTAATTTGATCGATGTAGTTTGAGTCAAAGGTGCACGACTGGTCCTAGAATGAGTCGACACTGTTCCTATGACCGATCGAGCAGTCTCCAGGACTGGTCGTAGCTCAACCAAAAAATTCTGAAAAATTGCAACAACTTAGGACTGGTGTAGGGATTTCTTGGACTGGTCCAGCCAGAGCTAGGACTAGTCGAACGGAGTTCAGGACTAGTCTTAGAATAGACCAAACATCTATAAAATGATTGAATTATGTATACAAAATGACCTACCCTAAGGTCAATCTAAGGTTAATCATACCTTGAAAGTGAGGTATAAACATTGAGACTTCATTTCTTCAGATGATAGCTGACCTTTGAAGATTGTGAAGCTTGAGATCTCTCTACTTGATGTAACATTGAGCTTGAGATCTTCTAGAGCTTGAATTACACTTCATCTTGCGTTGCACACTAACTTAAGTCTTTGAACAAGATCACTTCTTTCGCTGTAGCTTGTACTTGCATTTCTTGAAATAGTTTGAAGTAGTTCTTCATTCTTGACTTGAAGCAAAGTGTTTAGAGAGGTGATGCAATGTCTTGATCATATATACCAATGAGCTACACAAGACATAGATTGATGTTTTGGCACCACAAAATTTGACAACTAAAGAAGCATAAAACTATAGCACTTACAATCTCCCCTTTTATCAAATTTGTGACAAAACACACTCCAAAAAAAAATAAGAGAAGCACAACATGCACCAGTCATTTATAAGAGAACCAATTACAGCCTGGTTAAAGAATCATGCACCAGTTGTCATTAACTAGCACAAATTCTTCCTTACACAAATTCTTCCTTACTTATTTACTCCCCCTGAGTAGCACACACATATATATCATAAAAATTAATGCTACTTCCCCAAGCCTGAAATCTTCTCCCCCTTTTTGTCACAATATGACAAAGGAAGAAGAAAAAAAATATTTGGAAAAGAAGGATTGCCAAGAGAGTAAGAAAGGAAATAACTAGGCAAGATAAGAAAGCAATTTAAAAGTGCACATATCAATAACCAGTTCAAATTCCACAAATATAGGTCAGTCAGCCAAACTGAAGGAAAAACAAAGTTCACACACCAACTAAGGTAAAATAATATTAGAGTTAATACAAACCAAAGGATAAAACACTTAATCAGATCCAAATGAGGGAGTAGGTATGGTAAGATCAAGTTGATGAAGGCCCTTGTTTATGCGCCGAAGATACTTGCGCATATATTTAAATTGTAAATCATGGGCCACATTCATATTCTCTACCTTCTCCTCTAGAGCATGAAGACGAGCATCAAAATCAGATGGCTCATAGTCAGGATCATTAGTAGAATCAGATTCAAGTTCATTAAAAATATCATCTATATTAATATCATCAGGAAGATCGCCAGCTTCATCTTCATTCCCTGCTTCATCTTCTCCAACACCAACATCCACTTAGCCAGGAGCCAATTCCAACTTCATCTTGTTAATATTCGAATTGTTAAAAATAAGATGATGAATAGGAGCCTCTCCAACCGAGATAACAACTAACATATGATTAGCTAACACAGTCATAAGATAGGCAAATGGAATATCACTATGACTTGGATGGAGACGAAACTGAATGATGGAATGACATATCAATGAAGGAAGACAAACTTTGGTACCAGAGATAACAGAATGTAAAACCCGAACCATAAACGAAGTCAGTTCAGTTTTGTTACCTGAACGAGGATACAGATTAGAAATAAAGAATCTGTGGAGAACTCTGTATCGGGGTAACAAATACTTTGAGGGGAGCGCATTCCCTTTATGAGTCCATTACACATTCATATTACATAGATCTCTAGTAAGCATGCATTTTTTTATTCTGAGGGTTTTTCAGCTAAAGTATGAATAGGAATACCCTCATCGTTGACATGTATGTCCATAAGACTCGAAATTAGATGGCGGTCTACTTCAAATGGACCTTCTCTAGCATCAATTTTAAATGATAAATTATCAGTCAAAAAATTAGAGATACATGCAAACATAGACTACCCAATAGATTGGTATGCAGGCCCACCCCAATGTAAGATGTTAGCCCATCTTACAGCTTGAAGAAGTGAGAGAATACCAAAAGGAGCAATGTAGTCAAGATCAACAGGTTGCTCAACAATGACATTGCGTAAACGCAAATCCTGCACATATGAGGGATCATCTTCTGGTGACCGAAGATGGCGCTGAGTGATAGGGGTTGATCAAGAAGAAGATGGACTACAAGAAGTTTTCTTTTTCCCTCTAGCATCCATTTGCAATAGAATAATCAAAGAAACAAGTAACTTCAAAAGATGTGAAGTGGGGTTTTGATAAATCAGATTTTTCAAGATAAACCCCAAAATTGCAATGAATGACAAAATAAATTATTCCAAGAGTGAAGATGAAGTGATTTTGACTAGAATCTACAAGAAAAATGCAAAAGACGCACTAACCTTGAAGATTTAGGAAGGTGGGTAAGACCGGTCGGGCGTCGGCTCGTTTGAGAGGAAATAAGGAATAAGGAAGATGAAGTTTTCCCCCATTTTAAAATGTCTAGCAGCTATATGACTGGTCATGGGATGTCCACGACCGGTCGTGCTGCAACTGGCCATGTACATCCACGACTGGTCGTGTACCAACTAAAATATGCATTTTCCATAAAAAATTAAAATTTAAACCAATAAATTATCAAATATATATACACTATGATACAAATAAGCATGAATATTTAATTTAGATTGCACGTAACAAGATCAAATTTTAATTTATTAAACCTGCTTTTGTCGAGCGGTTTAGTGAAAATGTCAGCAAGTTGAGTCTCGGTAGGAATGTATTCTAAAGATATTAGCTTTTCTTCCACTAATTCATGAATGTAATGATACCTAATGTCAATGTGCTTGGTACGTGAATGCTGAATTGGATTTTTTGAAATGTTTATAGCACTAGAATTATCACAATATAATATCATTGATTCCTGTGCAATTCCATAATCGCTTAACATACGTTTCATCCAAACAAGCTAAGTACTTGCATTTTCAGCTGCGATGCATTCAGCTTCAGCAGTAGAGAGTGATATAGAACTTTCCTTCTTGTTAAACCAAGAAACCTAATAATTTCCAATATAGAAACAACCACCACTAGTTAATTTCCTGTCATCAATATTACCAGCCCAATCAGCATCTAAGTACCCAGCCAATTAAACACTAGTATCATACGGATACTAGAGACCCAATTTAGCAGTACTTGTGACATATCGCATTATTCGCTTAACAGCAGTTAGATGTGATCTTTAGGGTCAGACTGATATCTAGCGCAAATACTAACACTAAAAGTAATATCAGGTCTACTAGTAGTTAAATAAAGTAAACTGCCAATCATACTACGATATAATTTAGGATCAACATTTTTACCTGTAGAGTCCTTTGAGAGTCTTAAAGTTGTACTCATAGGAGTATCAAAATTCTTATCATTCTCAAATATGAACTTTTTAATCAAGTTCAAAGCATATTTAGTTTGAGAAATAAAAATACCATCAGGTTGTTGTTTTACTTATAACCCTAGGAAATAATTTAATTCCCTAACCATGCTCATTTCGAACATAGATTTCATTAAATCTGCAAACTCAATAGTCATGTTCAAACAGGTAGATCCATAAATAATATTATCAACGTAGATCTGCACTATTAAGATGTGATCATTAAATTTCTTAACAAAAAGAGTCTTATCTACACGCCCCATTTGAAAATTATGACTTAGTAAAAACTTAGTCAACTTTTCGTACCATGACCTGAGAGCTTGTTTTAAACCGTAGAGAACCTTTTTAAGGCGATAGACATGATCAGTATTCTTAGGGTCTTCAAAACCCATTGGTTGTTCAACATACACTTCTTCATGTAGATCACCATATAAGAAGGCACTTTTTACATCCATTTGATAAAATTTAAATTTTCTAAAGCAAGCAATGGATATAAATAGTCTGATTGATTCAAGACGAACTACTGGGGTAAAGGTTTCATCATAATCAATGCCTTCAATTTCAGTGTACCCTTGTACAACCAGTCTAGCTTTGTTTCAAATAATATTACCAAGTTCATCAGACTTATTTTTTAAAATCCACTTAGTTCCAATAATATGTTTATCTTTAGGTCTAGGAAAAAGATACCAATATCATTTCTCACAAATTGGTTAAGCTCTTCTTGCATCGCAACTATCCAGTTTTCGTCAGAAAGAGCTTCTTTTACGTTTGCAGGTTCTATCTGGGATGTAAAGCATACGTAATTACATATGTCTTCAAATTGTTTATGAGTGCACACTCCAGTGAGAGGGTTTCTAAGAATCTGATTGGTTGGATGATCTTTAACAGTCCTCAATTTAGAATTGTTTTGACTTGATGAAGTATCTGGTTTGTCAATTAAAAGAACTTCATCATTATCTGAACTTGGGGCAAGTGTATTCAAGTGATCGTCTATAACTACATTAATAGATTCCTGAATAACACCGGTCCTTTTTTTCAATACGCGATATGCGTGACTGTTTAAAGAATAACCTAAAAAGATCCCTTCATCACTTTTAGTATCAAACTTTCCCAAATTTTCACAGTCACATGAAATATAGCACTTGCTGTTGTTCACTCCCCAAGTATAGGATTGTGATCTAG
Source organism: Magnolia sinica (assembly GCF_029962835.1). Taxonomy (NCBI): domain Eukaryota; kingdom Viridiplantae; phylum Streptophyta; class Magnoliopsida; order Magnoliales; family Magnoliaceae; genus Magnolia; species Magnolia sinica. Next base: position 32,502,868 of record NC_080575.1, read on the forward strand.
TAATAAACTTAGTGAGACCGAGGTCGAATCCCAAGGGACTGATACCTGTACATTATCTGAAACTAAGTAGAACTAGAACTAGACTAAGATAAAATCTAAATCGAATGCAATTTGATGAATAATGATGAAATAATTATCTAAAATTTTAAAGAATTCAGGGAAAGGAAACTAGGGGTTCAGAGGATCCACTTGTAGAGATCAGGGAGATCTTATGCCTGCATCAAAAACTCAACTGGACTTAGAGTGCATCTTCATCCAGTTGAAGGGTGTAACCATGAAGATCAAAACTGAACTTCCTTTGATCTATCAACAATGTATGAAGGTTAGGAAGGGTACCGTCATCCAACCATGCCCAGGAGATGATGGTGAACAATTGGGCTTCCTGACGTCATACACATAAAAGGAAAGGAACATCCTCAAAGTCATCGCAGACCCATTGTAATTTTAGTCACAACAGACCATTAAAAATTTAAAAAACATTCCCTTAATTAAAATCAAAATCAACATCAATTTAGTCTAAACAAAAGGCATAGCAAAAAGTCTCCCATCACGCTATAGGCTTCACCTCTTAGCCCTAGCTAAGAGGTTTAGCCACTCATAGACATGATTAGGCTAAACATCTTTAAAAGAAAACAATTAAAACTAAAGAAAACAGGGAAGAAACAGAACCAGCCGACCGAAACTCTCTCTCTCCTTACTCTTCTTGGCTTCCCAAGTCTCCACTGCTGGCCCACGGAAAAATATGCCCCCACTGCAGCCTCTCTCTCTCTCTCTCTTATATAGACACCATAAGGTTGTGGTTGGGAGTGCGTAAGAGGTTACGCACTCCCTGTTGCGGTGGAAGACCAACTGACCTCTTTTCGCAGTCCAAATTGCAGCAGGAATAAACCTCTTATGCTGATTTCCCGGTAGGGCACATTCTTGAGTTCAGACAGGAGATCCACTCCGTTCACTAGCTTCTCCTCAAAATTTCAGTTGGAATAGGGTACTCTTGGACGTTCTATGCTGCGGCCCACGGAACTTGTATAGCCACCGTCCTTCCTCTGTTTGGACAATTGAAATTTTATCTCCATGGTTTCTTGAAATTATCCACCTAGGCTGAGGTGAGAGGGTCCTTGGGCTTCTATTGGACTGTCCGGATCGGACTAATCAATTCAGAGGGTGGCCCATAAGAACGTCCGCATGTCCCTTCCGCGAAACAGAGCCTACGTAGCCGACGCTGTGATGGATGGTGGCCCACTGATTGATGGGGAAAGAGAAATCCATTACGTCCATTATATTCTCCTCGAAAAACTGTTGGGAATGGACGATTTTGGAGCAGTTTCGGTGTGGCCTACAGAACTTTTCTTTCTACCATTCGTTCTGTGTTTGAACGGTTGAAAACCGATCAAGCTGTCCTCTTTAAAATTCATCAGGCGATGATAAAATGGACGTTGGGATTCTAATGGACGGTCCAGATTCATCATATAGACCATGATGGTGGCCCACAGGGCCCCAACCGTAGGTCCCTGTGCGGATGCTGCAACCATGAAAACGGAAGATCCGTTTTGAGGGAGTGCTCGGTCAATGGCCTGCTAACCGAGCTCCTTGGTGCGGTACACAGTGGGTGCTCATGTGCTGTGCACATGCACTCACATCGGTAGGCCCCACCTTGATGCTTTTGAGAGATCCATTCTAATCATCAGCCTTGCCACCCCCTTTAAGGGGTTGAGACTAAACTTGAAACATACCAGGTATCAAGTGGGCCCCAAATCGAATATTTGGTGGGCTGATCTAACCATTGGATCACTTTCACAGGGATCTGAGGCTTGAAATTCAACGTGTGTAGTTAATATATGGTCTTCAGGTCCTGTATGAAGTTTCGAGCCGAACGGATGGTGACAATCCTGTGATCTTGCATTTTGGACATCTTTCAAGCCACTTGAGCTTCAGTTTCTCGGTTTTCTCATATTTCTGCCTTGTATATCTATCGATCTCAGTTTCCTGGGGTCCATCCCATGCTTCGGTGAATTCTGAGCATTAAATCTTAGCTTTTAGCACCCTTTTTTGGTCCAAGCTCGCAAATGTACCTTGCATTACAAACACGATTAAATCGGACAGTTAAACAGTATCATGCTCATAAAATCCAGTAATAACTGAGGTCTAATATGCAATATTTAACAATCAACACAACCCCCAACCAGCATCTTGTTAGTCTCGAGCAAAGTATGTGAAAAATAAGTTGAGAAATACAGGACAATCTCTAAAAATTCGAGCGATTTTTGGAAACAATCAAGATACTAGAAATCTGAGATTCATGAATGTTGGGCAATACTGTCTCCTGGAATCAAGCGCACGGTAAACTTCATAATCAAGTTCAAAGTATTAATCCATCAATTAGAAAAATTCTAAACATTAAGTTCCATGAGTGTAGAGTGTAATCTTGGCTTATCCTCATTAAAACTCATCTCGCTATTTCATGATACCATTGGTAACCAACAAGAGCATTCAGGACACTTAAAAACTAAACATGTCTCACAGATCATTCTTTCATTCTTTCAGCTTTCGATTTTTCCACTAAAAGTAACACCAAGAAGGGGAATCAAATCCTCACCTATAGGGAGCAAACCTATGGTGAAGACTGTACACCCAATCCTTTTCACATATCATCCATGGGGAATTAAATCTACACCTATAGGGAGCAAACCTGTGGTGAAGATTATTTGCACAACCCTTTACAAAGGTATCTAATTTTTTTTTTCTAGGTATTTTCTTTTTCTTCAATTGATCATGACGGGTAAATTTTTTAGGCTGGTTCCTTACATGCTTAGTGATTACCAATTTAACCCTTCCATATCAAACTGAAACCTTTATGTGAAAGCAAGATGTGACATGTGAAATCATGACTCAATCAATGTTTACAACTTCTAATTTTAGATTAACACTTCAAACTTAACTGTGAAATCTAATAGATAACTAAATCTAAGAGTCATAAATTACCAACATCATGTGTCTTGTAATTCTAAATTAAAGATGGTCGTCAAAATCACTTCGAATTCATACGAAATTCCAGAAAATTTTAAAAATTTTCACAATTTCTGCTCAAGACCAAGAAAACATTGATTAGATAGCGTAATCTCCCACCCCCAACTAAAAATCTACATTGTCCTCAATGTAAAAGATATGCTTGCAATGTACATGAGACAATGAAAGTAAATGAGAAGTGATGGCAAGATTGTACTTGGACGAGGGATTCAAGAAACTTTTACACAAAGATCTTAGGATGAAAGCAAATTAGCACAAGAGAGAAACCAACAAAAGAAAACTATCTTAAAAAAATGTAGAAAGCAAATTAACCTAAAACAGCATAAAGTAAACTACCCTAGTCCTATGAAAATAGGAAACCTACTTATACCTCCATCAGACTAGGAGATCAATCCTGGTGAACAGGATCAGTCAGAGGTATGGACATGTCCTCTGAATCAAATTTCTCGACAAATGGCTTTAAGCGATGTCCATTTACTTTAAACTCCTTGCTATTGTCAGGATCTCTTATCTCAATGGCCCCAGAGGATACGCAGTGACCACAATGTAAGGGTCAGTCCAACGAGATCAAAGCTTACCTGGAAAGAGATGTAATCGAGAATTATACAAAAGGACTTTCTGACCAGGTGTGAATAATTTTCGTAGAATACGTTGGTCATGAAACGCCTTCATTCTATCCTTATAAATTCTCGAGTTCTCGTATGCATCGTTCCGGATTTCTTCGAGTTCATTCAACTAAAGTTTGCGTAGCAAGCCAGCGTTGTCCAGATTGAAATTCAATTTTTTGATTGCCCAGTAGACTCTATGTTCCAACTCCACAATCAAGTGGCAAGCCTTCCCATAGACAAGTCTAAAGGGAGACATTCCAATAGGAGTTTTAAACGCAATACGGTAAACCCATAAGGCATCAGTCAATCGGATTGACCAATCCTTACGGTCAGGGTTAACCGTTTTCTCCAAAATGTGTTTGATCTCCCTATTAGAAATCTCAACTTGCCCACTTGTCTGTGGGTGATATGGGGTGCTCACCTTATGAGAGATATCGTATTTCTTCATTAAACTCTCGAATGGCCTATTACAAAAATGTGAGCCCCCATCACTAATGATAGCTCGAGGTGTTCCGAATCGGGAAAGGATGTTCTCTTTTAGGAATTTAATGACCGTACAATGGTCATTATTCCGACACAAAATTGCTTCAACCCATTTAGTGACATAGTCTACAGCGAGCAAAATATATAGGTTTCTAAAAGATTGGCAGAATGGTCCCATGAAATCAATGCCCTAGCAATCAAATGCCTCGATGATAAGAATGGGATTCAAGGGCATCATATTTCGATGGAACAACGCTCCCAATTTCGAACAACGCTCACAAACTTTGCAAAACTCATGAGTGTCCTTGAACATAGTGGGCCAGTAAACGCCACACTGTAAAATCTTGGCTGTGGTCTTTTTGGCAGAAAAGTGACCACCACGGGCCTGTGAATGATAGAAAGAGATGACACTCTGATGGTCAACGTCTGGCACACTTCTCCTTAAGATTTAGTCTGGGCAATATTTAAATAAATATAGATCGTCCCAGAAAAAGTTACGTACCTTGGTAAAGAATTTCTTATTATCTTGTGCAATCTAATGTGTCGGTATGGAACCTGTGGCAAGATAATTAGTAATATCAACGAACCAAGGTGAATGGGAGACTCTGAACAGTTGTTCATCAGGGAACATATCATTGATATGGGTCACCTCAAGGGAATCAAAGGTAGTAAGGCGAGAAAGGTGATCGGCCACTACGTTCTCTACTCCCTTCTTATCTTTAATTTTCAAATCAAATTCTTGGAGTAGAAGGATCCATCTTATCAGGTGGGGCTTAGAATCATTCTTAGAAAGAAGATACTTGAGTGCCCCATGATCTGTTTAGATAATGATCTTGGATCCGATCAAGTAGGACCTAAATTTGTCCAAGGCGAACACTGCGGCTAAGAGTTCTTTTTCTGTAGTCGAGTAGTTCACTTGGGCAGGATTTAGAGTCCTACTTGCTTAATGAATGACGTAAAGCCTCTTATCTTTTCTCTGACCTAGAACCGCTCCAAGAGCATAATCAGAAGCGTCGCACATAAGCTCCAAAGGAAGGCTCCAATCGGGTGGTTGTATGATGGGTGCACTAGTCAACATGCCCTTAAGCTTATTGAAAGCTTCCAGACATGGCTCAGTCCACTTGTATGGTGCATCTTTTTGAAGTAGATTACATAAAGGATGAGAGATGAGACTAAAGTCCTTTATAAATCTTCTATAAAACCCAGCGTGTCCTAAGATGGATCACACGTCCCGTATGTTCTTGAGTGGAGGTAGGTTAGAGATAAGATCAATTTTTGCCTTATCCACCTTGATTCCTTTGGATGAGATAATATGTCCAAGGACAATTCCCTTATGAACCATGAAATGACACTTCTCCCAATTAAGTACCAAGTTCTTCTCTTCACATCTTTTCAGCACACATTTAAGACTTTCTAAACACATGCAGAAAGATAAACCAAAAACAGAGAAATCGTCCATGAAGACCTCTAGATATTTCCCAACCATGTCAGAAAAGATACTCATCATACATCGCTAAAAGGCGGCAGGGGCATTATATAATCCGAATGGCATCCTTCTGCAGGCAAAGGTGCCTTAGGGACATGTAAATGTGGTCTTTTCCTGATCCTTAGGGGTGATTTCAATCTGATTGTAGCCCGAATACCCGTCAAGGAAACAGTAATAGGAATGACCAGCTAGCCTTTCTAAGATTTGATCAATGAAGGGCAAAGGAAAGTGGTCCTTCCTCGTGGCGGTATTCAGCTTCCTGTAGTCAATGCACATTCTCTAACCAGCAGTAACTCTAGTTGGCACGAGTTCATTATTGGCATTGGCTATGATGGTGATCCCGGACTTCTTAGGAACCACCTGAGTTGGACTCACCCATTGACTATCGGATATGGGGTATATGATACCCACATCTAATAGTTTAAGAACCTCAGCCTTAACTACTTCCCTCATGTTTGGATTTAGTCTACGTTGTGATTGTCGAGCAGTCTTCACATTATCCTCAAGATATATGCGGTGAGTACAAATCGAGGGGTCGATTCCCTTGAGGTCCGCTATCGTCCATCCAAGGGCTCCCTTATGCTCAATGAGAGTAGATATGAGCATACTCTCCTGTTCTTTCTCCAGGTGGGCAGAGATCACCACCGAGTATGTCTCATCTTGACCTAAATAGACATATTTCAAATCAGAGGGCAAAGATTTTAGGTCAAACTTCGGTGGCTTGAGGTTAGACGGTAGAGGCACTATATCAGTTTGGGGCAACTCTTCAAATTGTGGCCTCCACCGGTTAACTTCAAGTACCAGTGCAGTATCAAGTAAGGCACACGTCTCCATAATCATGTCATCATCAAAATCATGGGAGTGGGCCAGGCACGTCCCTAGAGGGTCAGAGGATAAGGTCAGAGGTGTCATATCTTCCATGAAAGAGTCAATCATGTTAATGTCATGGAAGTCGTCATCATCCTCTAAGTTTCTACTGTTATTGAAAAAGATGTTTGACTCCAATGTCATATTCCCAAAAGACATAGTCAAGACACCACTCCTGCAATTGATAATTATGTTTGAAGTGGCAAGGAATGGGCGACCAAGAATGACAGGAATCTGAGTGTTCATGTTATTGATGGGTTCGGTATCAAGGATGATAAAATCTACAGGGTAGTAAAATCTATCGACCTGGACCAACACATCCTCAATTATCCCTCTTCGTACACGAACAGAGTGATCGGCAAGTTGTAGTGTGGTTAGGATGGGTTTTAATTCCCCCAAACCTAACTGTCTGTATACCAAGTAGGGAATCAGATTGACACTCACTCCTAAGTCAAGAAGTGCATGATCAATTCGATGGTCCCCGATTACACATGATATGGTTGGGCTACCAGGATCTTTGAATTTCTATGGCACGTCTTGCTTTAGGATGGCACTCACTTTTTCATTCAAGAAGTTCTTCTTTTGAATACTCTGCCATCGTTTGGTCATGCATAAGTCTTTCAGGAATTTTTCATATGAAGGTATCTGTTTTACGACATCAAGTAGAGGAATATTAACTTTCACTTGTTTCAATACCTTTAGGATATCCTGAGAGTTAGAGAGGTTTTGTTGCGACCAACCGTTGAGGAAATGGAGCAACTGGTTTTTCTAGAAGTTCTGGTTGTAATTTTTATGGGGCATCACTAAGTCCATCATTATTGTCCTCTTCTGGTTCTTGAGACTTTTCGGGCCTAACCGGAAGGGTTTTATCAATGATCTTCCCACTCTTAAGAGTGGTGATGGATTTAGCGTGCTCCATTTGATTTGAAGAGCTAGTGTCACTTATTTCATATTGCGATTTGGGATTGGGGAGAGGTTGAGCAGGAAGCATCCCCTTCCCTCTACTTGTTAATTGTGACTCTATCCTTTGAATAGACGACGCAAGCGTTCCTAATGCTGTCTGGACATCATGAAACGCTTGTGCCGAATTTTGATTAAATAGCTCTTGTTCTCGAATATGTATTTGAACTGGATCCTCTTGAGGTTTTCCTTGATTTGGAATTTGATTGAAGAAACCTTGAGGGGTAGCAGTTTGTCCATTTCTCCAACCAAAGTTTGGATGATTTTTCCAACCAGGATTGTACGTATTAGAGGTCAGTCCATTGAAAGGTCTTTGAAAGTATTTATGACATTGGATTGTTCATTCAACACTTCTCGAAAGGCAGGTATTGTAGGACAATTTTTAGTTGTGTGAATGTTGCGATCACAAATGCCATAAACACTTTCATTAACCTTATCCTTCCTTCCTTCCATGGCCTCAAATTTTCTTATGAGCATAGTCACTTTATACTTGAGATCATCCTCTTCTTTCAAGAGATACAATCCACCTTTCTCCTTAGATCGAGTCGGCCTAGACGTGGTGTTCGATTTTGGGTAATAATCCCATGATTGTGTTTTTTCAGCAAGACTATCAAGGTAATCCCATACCTCGTCGACATTTTTATTAATAAATTCTTCATTACACATTGTCTCGACCATTTGGCGCATGGAAGATGTCAGTCCATCGTAGAAAAAATTTGTAATGCGCCACGTTTCAAAGCCGTGTTGTGGGCATGAACTGACCAAATCCTTGAACCTTTCCCAACATTGGTAAAATGTTTCATCCTCCTTTTGGGTGAAGTTCATGATTGCTTTTCTAAGGGTAATCGTTTTATGATGTGAAAAAAATTTCTTTATAAATTCCCTCTGCATATCATTCCATGTGCCAATGGATCTAGGACGCAGTGAATGTAACCACGTCTTAGCCTTCTTCTTCAAGGAAAAAGGAAAGAGTTTTAGCCTGACCGTGTCCTCAGACACATTTTAAAAATACAAAGTGGCTATGATCTCATCAAACTCTTTCAAATGTAAATATGGTTCTTCAGATTCAAGCCCATGGAACTTAGGAAGGAGTTGGATAACCCCTGGCTTGATGTCCATATGTCCTGTATTTTCAGGAAAAATCATGCATGAGGGCATACTCACCCCCGCTGGTTGTAAATAATCTCGTAAAGTACGAGGCGGGGGTGCTTAATGCACTTCATTCTCATCCTGAATGTCCTCCACCATAGGTTGGGGTAGAAGAGGTTGGTTTTCAGCCATCACTTCAATTAACTTAGGGGATTTCGAGTGGTGTTTAGTCCTGCGATGGATAGTTAACCCCTCAACCAATCCTCCTTCAGTCAAGAGACGTCGAGTGTTGTCACGGGCCCACTTGGGCATGAAACACTCGCAGCCCTCAATCAAATTCAAAACCTAATCCTAAGAAAGGAAAAGAAAATCTAAAAAGAAAGAGAGGGTTGGAAAGAAGTTACCAAATTGGAGTCCTTAAGTTAAAAACCTGCAAAAGAAAACAAAACAAGTCAGTTTCTAAAGAGAAGGTCTAAAATTAGAAAATCCTTAAAAAGAAAGATAGAAGTAAACTAGTTTCTAAAAGAAGAAATTCCTAAAGGAAAGTGAAAATTTCTAAAATAAATTAGGAAAGTCCTAAACTAGAAAGTAAGTTACTAAAAGAGATCTGAAAACTAGGAAGTAGAGAAAGAGCTTACCGAATTAGAAATTTCTATCTTAAAAGCCTACAAAATAGGAAGGTTAGTTTCTAAAAAAAAATCTATAAGTAGAAAATTTCTAAAAAAAAATTAGGAAACAAAGTTAGATTCTAAAAGAGTTAAAATTAGAAAGAATTTCTAAAAAGGGAAATAACTAACCTAGTTTCTAAAAACAAAAGAGGAAAGTTTTTAAAACTAAACTATTTCCTAAAAATAAAAAAATACTAGAATTAGAAAATTTCTCAAACTCAAACCCTAATTCTAAAAATAGAAAAAGTAGAGGAATTAGAAAGGGATTACCAATTTAGAAGTTTATGTCAGGATCCTTCAAAACAGGAAAACAGGTTAGATTTCTAGAAATCAGAAAAATCTAAACCTAAAGTTAAAAAAATCCTAATTTTAAACTAATCCTAAAACTAGTTAATTTCAGAAAAACGTAACCGTCAATCCCCGGCAATGGCGCCAAAAACTTGTTCACTCCCCAAGTATAGGGTTGTGATGTAGTAATAAACTCGGTGAGACCGAGGTCGAATCCCAAGGGACTGATACCTGTACGTTATCTGAAACTAAGTAGAACTAGAACTAGACTAAGATAAAATCTAAATCGAATGTAATTTGATGAATAATGATGAAATAATTATCTAAAATTTTAAAGAATTCAGGGAAAGGAAACTAGGGGTTCGAAGGATACACTTGTAGAGATCAGGGAGATCTTATGCCTGCATCAAAAACTTGACTGGACTTAGAGTGCATCTTCATCCAGTTGAAGGGTGTAACCATGAAGATCAAAACTGAACTTCCTTTGATCTATCAACAATGTATGAAGGTTAGGAAGGGTACCGTCATCCGACCATGCCCAGGAGACGATGGTGAACAATAGGGCTTCTTGACGTCATACACATAAAAGGAAAGGAACATCCTCAAAGTCATCGCAGACCCATTGTAATTTTAGTCACAACAGACCATTAAAAACTAAAAAAATATTCCCTTAATTAAAACCAAAATCAACATCAATTCAGTCTAAACAAAAGGCATAGCAAAAAGTCTCCCATCACGCTACAGGCTTCACCTCTTAGCACTAGCTAAGAGGTTTAGCCACTCATAGACATGATTAGGCCAAACATCTTTAAAAGAACACAATTAAAACTAAAGAAAACAGGGAAGAAACAGAAGCAGCCGGCCGAAACTCTCTCTCTCCTTGCTCTTCTTGGCTTCCCAAGTCTCCACTGCTGGCCCACGAAAAAAGATGCCCCCTCCACAGCCTCTCTCTCTCTTATATACACCATAAGGCTATGGCTAGGAGTGCGTAAGAGGTTACGCACTCCCTGTTGCAGTGGAAGACCAACTGACCTCTTTTCGCAGTCCAAATCGCAGCAGGAATAGACCTCTTGCACTGATTTCCCGGTGGGGCCCATTCTTGAGTTTAGACAGGAGATCCACTCTATTCACTAGCTTCTCCTCGAAATTTCAGTTGGAATAGGGTACTCTTGGACGTTCTATGCTGCGGCCCACGGAACTTGTATAGCCACCGTCCTTCCTCCGTTTGGACAATCAAAATTTTATCTCCATGGTTTCTTGAAATTATCCACCTAGGCTGAGGTGAGAGGGTCCTTGGGCTTCTAATGGACTATCCGGATCGGATTGATCAATTCAAAGGGTGGCCCACAAGGATGTCCGCATGTCCCTTCCACGAAACAGAGCGTACGCAGCCGACGCTGTGATGGATGGTGGCCCACTGATTGATGGGGAAAGATAAATCCATTACGTCCATTATATTCTCCTCAAAAAACTGTTAGGAATGGACGATTTTGGAGTGATTTCGGTGTGGCCTACAGAACTTTTCTTTCTACCATTCGTTCCGTGTTTGAACGGCTGAAAACCGATCAAGCTGTCCTCTTTAAAATTCGTCACCTAGGTGATGCTAAAATGGACCTTGGGATTCTAATGGATGGTCCAGATTCATCATATGGACCATGATGGTGGCCCACAGGGCCCCAACCGCAGGTCCCTGTGCAGACGCTGCAGCCATGAAAACGGAAGATCCGTTATGAGGGAGTGCTCGGTCAATGGCCTGCTGACCGAGCTCCTTGGTGCGGTACACAGCGGGTGCTCATGTGCTGTGCACATGCACTCACATCAGTAGGCCCTACTTTGATGCTTTTGAGAGATCCATTCTATTCATCAGCCTTACCACCCCCTTTAAGGGGTTGAGACTAAACTTGAAACATACCAGGTATCAAGTGGGCCCCAAATCGGATATTTGGTGGGCTGATCTAACCATTGGACCACTTTCACAGGGATCTGAGGCTTGAAATTCGACATGTACGGTTAATATATGGTCTTCAGGTCCTGTATGAAGTTTCGAGCCGAACGGATGGTGACAATCCTATGATCTTGCATTTTGGACATCTTTCAGGCCACTTGAGCTTCAGTTTCTTGGTTTTCTCATATTTCTGGCATGTATATCTATCGATCTCGGTTTCCTAGGGTCCGTCCCATGCTTTGGTGAATTCTGAGCATTAAATCTTAGCTTTTAGCACCCTTTTTCGGTCCAAGCTCACAAATGTAGCTTGCATTACAAACACGATTAAATCGGACCGTTAAACAGTATCATGCTCATAAACTCCGGTAATATCTGAGGTCTAATATGCAATATTTGACCCTCAACAGCTGCCAAAAACTCAAAAGTATTTGACAGTAAGCTTCTTATCGAACCACAGTTCATAAGCAAATTTATTATTTGACTTACTTGTATAAACTCGGTTAATAGTATAACATGCAGTATTTACGGCTTCAGCCCAAAGATTTTTAGGGAGCTTCATGCTATTCAACATTACATTAGCCATTTCTTGAAGCACTCTATGTTTTCTTTCAATAATTCCATTTTATTGTGGAGTTTTAAGTGCAAAGAATTCATGTAATATCCTCTAATTGCTACAGAATTTCTTAAAACTGCTATTCTCAAACTCAGATCCATGATCACTATGGATTTTACTGACTTAAGAACTTTTCCCAGTTTGGATCCATTTGATAATCTTTTTTACTTCATCAAGGGTTTCTGATTTATCCCTTAGGAAGGCTACCCAAGTGAATGTAGTAAAATCATCCACGATTATCAATATGTATTTTTTGCCACCTCAACTCTCCATCCTAGTTGGTCCTACAAGATCCATGTGGAGAAGTTCGAGAGGTTTAGATGTGACATTAGAGTCCATATTTTTGTGAGCACTCCTAGTTTATTTGTCAATCTGACATTCACCACATATTTTGTCTACTTTTTGCAATTTAGGTAGACCTCTTATTAGTTCTCTTTTGCTCAATCTATAGAGATTGCGGTAGTGTACATGTCCAAGGCGTTTATGCCATAACTCGGTCTCATCAGTATGGACCATGTAACACAGTTGATTAAATGAGCTAGAATCACTTACGATGTAGCAGTTTTCAGACGTTCTATGACTAGTTAATATTACTGAACCATTTTTGTTTAAAATTTCACACCCTAGGTTAGAAAATTTAACATTATGATTTTTATCACATATTTGAGAAATGCTTAACAAGTTATGTTTTAACCCATCAACGTACAAAACATTCTCAAATGAGGGGAGGTTAGAAAGTTGAACCGTACCTTGGCCAATAATCCTGCATTTACTGTCATCACCGAATGTGACTGAACCATTAGTCATGTCTTTGAGATCAGTAAGTAGACCCTTATTACCAGTCATATGCCTTGAACATCCACTGTCTAAGTACCACTTTGAATGGTTTGAAGCTTTGAAAGCCATGTGAGAAACCAAGCAAGTAACCTTAGAAACCCATTTCATAACTGCTTTGGGTTTAGGAGTATAGTTGGTCTTTTTGTATTTATAATTGTTGTAGGAATAACCCATTGAGTTAGATTTTAAGAACTCCTTAAGAAAATCAACTATCTTTTCAACCAAAGGGTTTTGATTCTGATTTTTATAGTTGATATAATTACTTTTAGGTTTGAAAGATTGAAGAGTTTTAACATTTTTAGAAAACTTTTGATTTGAACTATTTCCTTTTGAGTTTAAAGATTCTCCTTTCACAAACTTAGGAAAAGTATTCATCTGTTTAGGAGGAACACTTTTATCGTAACCCAAACCGGATCAGTCGCCACATTTTCTTGATCCAAACAAAAGTTTTTCTAACTTTAGATCACCTTGGGCATATTTCTATGTATCCTTTAAACTCAAAAGAGAAGAGACTTCAAGTTTTATTTTTTCATTTTCAGATTTTAGATTTTCAATCAGGGAAGTTTTGAAATCTAATTTGCATTCTGATTTTTCAAAACAATCTGAAATGTGGGATTTTTCTAAAACAAGTGATTTAAAATTTCTTTAAGTTTTAAAAACTTTTCTTTTTGAATTTTTAGTTTTACCGCAATTTTACAACTTTCCTTGTATAGGGCATTGTAAGGATCTTAAAGATCTTCTTCATTTTCACAATCACTGTTCAGTTTTTCTTCACTTGTTGAATCATCATTATTTGAAAAAGTGAATTTAGCTAGAGTCATAAGGGCTTTAACTTCACTGCCTGACTCGGTTTCAGAATCTTCTGATTCAGAAGAGGCTCTAGAATTAGAGGATTCATCCCAAGTAGACAACATACTCTTCTTTTTGGGTTTGTCCTTTTTAGGACACTTGTTTGCTAAATGCCCATATTCTTGGCAGTTGTAACATTGACTATCTTTTAAAGATTTTCAAGTTCTAGTTTTAGAACTTTTCTTATCATTTGATTTTTGAAAGTCAACCCTCTTTTTACTTTTAAAAATCTTGTAAAACTTTTTCGCTAAAAGAGCCATATCATCTTCAGAATTTTCTAAATCAGAATTTTCTTGAGAAATAATTTAGAAGATTTAAGGGCGATAGATTTACCTTTAGGAGCTTTAAAGTTTAACTCATAGGTTTGTAAAGAACCAACTAGTTCTTCTACCCTCATATTGTCCGTATTATGAAGTTCTTGGATCGCGGTTACCTTAGAATTGAACCGTTCAGGAAGTGAGCGTAGTATTTTTGCACACACTTTACTTTCTGAAATTTTATCGCCAAGACCCCACATAGAGTTTACAATGTCATTTAATCTTGTATAAAAGTCCATAAACATTTCATTTTCTTCCATATGAATTTCCTCAAATTTGGTTGTGAGGAGTTGGACTTTAGATTTCTTGACAATTGAAATACCCTCGTGTGTCATTTCTAAAATATCCCAAGCTTACTTTGCAGTATTACAGGATATAATTCTTTGAATTCATCCGGTGATAGTGCGTAAGTGATTGCATTTAGTGCTATTGCATTGGCACTACTCTCACTTTTCTGAACTGTGGTCCAAGTGAAATATGGTGAAACTTTTATTGATTTTGAACGATCGATACCAATTACTTCAGTGGGAGGGGGGTTTCATTTAGTCACTGTGGATTGCCATACGCTCTTATCCATGGATTTAAGAAAAATCCTTATCCTGGCTTTCCAATAGGCATAATTGGAGCCATCAAATGGTGGAGGCCTAGTGACTGAAAGGCTATCAAAATTTGACATCTTATAAATAGCTTAAATCAATTAACTCAGGAAATAAATCTAAATATAAAAAATTAAAATGAGTTATTAGGCTCTGATACCTCTTGAAAAAGCCTAGCGATATGTCCTAGAGGGAGGGGGGGGGTAAATAGGATTATGTCAAATTTAAAATAATAACAGCGGAATAAAATAATAGGATAGCCAAGAACAAGAAAGATAATAATTCACAATAAAGAATGTAAAGCAATCACAAAATCTATTTGTTCTAAGGACAACCTTTCACCATAAAAACCAAGGGTTTATGGCAGGACAACCTTACTAGAAAATTAGAGAATTAAAAGATAAAACTGTAAAGGAACAAAAAAGAAATAGCAAGAATTGAAATCTAAACTATTACAACATTCCGCACAGTGCTTGAAATGTAAATATTACAACATTCACATCCACACATACATCCCACAATTTTAAATGATAAATGATATAGAAATTAAGCAAACATTCAAACCAAAATACACAAAGAATTATAGTGGTTCGTCTGTGTGTTCACCAACTGTTAAACAACAGCCACACAGATTGCTACTCCACTCTTAATATCCTCACACAGGGGATATAAGCGTTCACTATGAAAATAGGTTTCACAGGTTCACCTAAAACCTTCACAATTGTGTCTTTCAATGGGCTTACACAATTCAAAAACCCCACTTCTGAGTTTTCCTAGCTCTCCTTAGATAACCAATAGATTGAGATTATTCTAGCTTAATCTCAAACAAAAACCAAAATGAAGGAAATTTATAATACAGTAAAATACATGGATTTCTCCTTTTGTAGCAGCCTGGAAGAACCAATCGAAGTAGAAGTTCGAATGTGGAAGTTCAATGTCCAATACTCATTTTGAAAAGATTCTAAGTTCTAATCGATTTTAAATTAAATCCAATTAGGGCTAGCTCTATTTGATTTTGATTCCAAGAAGTAGAATATCTCAATTCCTCTTTCAAATTAGATTGGAATGTAGAAACAAATTAAATACGAAAAAGCTAACAAAAGAGAATATTAAATATGCACAATTAGCTTAAGATTGAACATAGACTTATCTCAAAGTGATGCCTTGATTTTACTTGAATTGCATTATAAAACTCTGAAATTCGTGTTCTATTTATAATTATAGAAATCGCATCTACGACTGGTCCTAAGGACACTATGACTGGTTGTAGACCGAACAGATTTTTAAAATTTTAAGCACGATCGGATAAAACCGTTTCACGACTGGTCGTAAAGTGTCCACGACCGGTCGTGAGCCCTCCACGACTGGTCGTGAGCATCCTAGGACTGGTCATGAGGTACCTGATTCGATCGTTGTAGTTTGAGTCAAAGGTACATGACTGATCCTAGAACGAGTCGACACTGTTCCTACAACTGGTCGAGCAGTCTCCAGAACTGGTCGTAGCTCAACCAAAAATTTTTTAAAAATTGCAACAACTTAGGAATGGTCTAGAAATTTCTTGGACTGGTCGAGCCAGAGCTAGGACTAGTCGAACAGAGTTCAGGACTAGTCTTAGAACAGACCAAACATCTATAAAATGATTGAATTATGTATATAAAATGACCTACCCTAAGGTCAATCTAAGGTCAATCATACCTTGAAAGTAAGGTATGAACATTGAGACTTCATTTCTTCAGATGATAGTTGACCTTTGAAGATTGTGAAGCTTGAGATCTCTCTACTTGATGTAACATTGAGCTTGAGATCTTCTAGAGCTTGAATTACACTTCATCTTGCGTTGTATACTAACTTGAGTCTTTGAACAAGATCACTTCTTTCGTTGTAGCTTGTACTTGCATTTCTTGAAATGGTTTGAAGTAGTTCTTCATTCTTGGCTTGAAGCAAAGTGTTTAGAGAGGTGATGCAATGTCTTGATCATATATACCAATGAGCTATACAAGGCATAGATTGATATTTTGGCACCACAAAATTTGACAACCAAAGGAGCATAAAACCATAGCACTTCCACTGACCTCCAATCCGTTGACTTTCAACTTGTTCAGAAATTAGCGATGGATTTGGTCCGTCGCTAAAATATCTGTGAATTAAAAAAAAATATTGCTAGATTTTTTTAAATTATTTTTTTATTTTGAATCTTACACCTGATAGTTATTCAAAAAATAATTCACATGATTGTTTAATAAGAATCCTATTCAAAAAATTACGATGAATCTTGTTCCGCCATCTACTATAGCAAGAAAAATGATAATTACAAACACAATATGCTATAGAACAAAGTCTAAAGGAAGAGAAAATACCTATTGGATGAAAAAAATGATTAAGATGAGTCCCGTGACTTCAGTCGAGTTAATTTGTTGAGTTTATGGCCTTGTTTTGGATAGACTCGACGAGTTGTAGAACTATGGATGATGATCTGCCTATTGGATGCACCCTCTTCGACACGAGATCAGTCCCTTAAAATATGAACTCACGTTAAGCGATTGTGAAAACAATTAATTAACCAACTAATTTTCTGAGTGCATAAAGAAATCAAAAAGGGAAATATGATCTCATAATGTCACAAAGAGTAGGAGATTAGCACGTATGTGCTATTTTTTTACATCCAACACCAAATTTATCCCAATTTGATTATGTGCTATTTCTCCCACCAATAACTTATTCTAGCATTTTAACACCATTTTATCGCCATTTAAAACTCATTCAGATGCAAGTTATAATAGATCCCAATGGCATCAAACAATTTATTTAAAAAACATGAAGTAATAACATCAACAATTGAGTAACATGTAAGATATACTCACCATGGAAGAATTCAATTGTTCTTGTAACAAACCATTATGAGCCCTCAAGTTACTTAGGTTTCCATATTATGTTCTTTTCCTTCTGCAACTTGGAAATGTTCTCGGCAGCCAACGCTACATCCAATTGAAGATTGCTGTTGTATTACTGCAAACTCAATGTTATATTCTTACAACCACTTGTTAACATCCTGAAGAGATGCTATCTACAGAATCCAACAATACCCAGTTGGGGATTTCAATTGAGATTCATCCAAAATGAAAATTGAAATAAAATGAAATAAACAAATTAATTAAACTAAACATTCACATGCCCTGTTGATTGGAGGTTAATGGCTCTTGATGGGCTTTTTCAAGCTCTCATGACAAAGAAGCATGCAACTTTTCAGAAGCAACTCTTGCCTCAATCTCCTTCCTATGAGAATTTAATCACTACCTTTCTAAATGTATAAAAGGAAAGACACAAATATCAACAATACTTAATATAAAATATTCATAGAGAACTGCGATTTTCTCAAATTCTAACAAATTTATGGCCTTTCCCTTTTGTAGGTTTCATCATGCAAAGAGTCACATTTCCCCCAAAGTCTGTAATCATTTCAATTAACTCTTTTTTCCTTTTGCTTCATTTTTGGCTCTAAGAAGATACAAATTTTAGGTTGCTATCTACTACATTGGCCGACTAAAGAAGAGTTGGTTAAAGGCCTTTTTAAGTTTTCTAGGTAATGTTATAGTTCACCTACTCTATAATGCCAAGCAAATCTTTTTCTAAATGCATAAAAGGAAAGACACAAATATCAATCACTTGTGAATCACATTTCCCCCAAAGTCTATAATCATTTCAATTAATTCTTTTTCCTTTTGCTTCATTTTTGCCTCTAAGAAAATACATGATTTCAGGTTGCTATCTACTACATTGGCCGATTAAAGAAGAATGGACTGATATTTGACTCTAATATTGGCTAAAGGCCTTTTTAAGTTGTCTAGGTAATGTTATAGTTCACCTACTCTATAATGCAAAGCAAATCTTTTTCTTTCTTTATTTGTTTCTTCTTCTTCTTCTTCTTCTTCTTCTTTTCTTTTAGATGGTTATAGGAGCGACTAAAAGACATTGGAATTGTTTGTTACAGGTATAGGTCAGGTTGTAAAGGGTTGGGATGTTGGCATTGCTGGTAGCTGCCTAGAAGATAGAGAATTTGCTGCCAAAGTTGTGGGGTGCAAGATTTCTTCTAGTTACATTATTGTGCTCACACCCTAACATGAGCGGGCAAAATGGATTGATGCGATGGATTTCTTAAAAACATCATGATAGGCTTTAGGTTGGTTTCAATAGGTCCTCACTTCTATTGGTGTGGTCCACTTGAGCTTTGGATCAACCTCATTTTAGGCTCATGCCCTAAAATGAGTTGGCAAAATAGATGGCCTGCATGGATAAACCAGATACATTACATGGCCCCATGGAGTCGCAGCAAGGTTGGTAAACAATTATCCAATAGCATCACCCATGCATGAATGCATGCATTACTAGTACCTTTGTGTAAGTGTGGAGATTGAATGTCAGCCCTTGAAACACTTGGGTCCACCATAATGTTTCTAATAATTCCACTCCATCCATCATTTAGGTGGCATCATTTTAAGTGGTTGGCCCAAAAATGAGGTAGATTCAATATTCAAGTGTGCCACACGGTTTGTATCGAACTCTGATTGCTCAACTTCAATTATTTGTGGGGCCCATCGCGATGTATCTAAGAAATTCACTCTGTCTATCAGTTTTGACACCTCATGTTATGGGATGAACCCAAAAATGAGACAGATCCAAAACTTAAGTGGGCCACACGGCAGGAAAAAGTGGAGATTAAGGGTCAAGGGTCACAGTCCAAACATTTGGCATCACCGTGATGTTTTTGAGAAATCCATCATGTCCATCTATTTTTCCACCTCAGGTTGAGACATGATCTAAAAAATGAGGCAGATCCAAAACTAAAGTAGGCTACACAACTAGAAGCAATGGGAATTGAATGCCATAATTATCAAACAAGTTTTTTTTCTTTAGATTTCATATTCAGGCTTTAGATTTCAAATTCAGGCTTTAGATTTCAGATTCAGGCTTCAGATTTCAGATTCAGTCTTTAGAATTCAGATTCAAGCTTCAGATTTCAGATTCAGTCTTTAGACTTCAGCCATAATTATCAAACAAGTTTTTTTTACTTCAAATTTCAGATTCAAGCTTTAGATTTCAGATACAGGCTTCAGATTTCAGATTCAGTCTTTAGAATTCATATTCAGGCTTCAAATTTCAGATTCGGTCTTTAGACTTCTGCCATAATTATCAAACAAGTTTTTTTTACTTCAGATTTCAGATTCAGACTTTAGAATTCAGATTCAGGCTTCAGATTTCAAATTCGTCTTTAAACTTTAGCCATAACTATCAAACAAGTGTTTTTTACTTCAGATTTCAGATTCAGGCTTTAGATTTTAGATTCAATCTTTAGAATTCAGATTTAGGCTTCAGATTTCAGATTCGGTCTTTAGACTTCAACCATAATTATCAAACAAGTTTTTTTTACTTCAAATTTCAGATTCAGGCTTTAGATTTCAGATTCAAGGTTCATATTTCAGATTCAGTCTTTAGAATTCAAATTTAGGCTTCAGATTTCAGATTCGGTCTTTAGACTTCAGCCATAATTATCAAACAAGTTTTTTTTTACTTCAGATTTCAGATTCAGGCTTTAGATTTTAGATTTAAGCTTTAGATTTCAGATTCGGTATTTAGATGCTTATTGATTGATCCATGAGAGTTTATACACACCATCTAGCCATTTGTACCAGCTCACTTTAGGGTACGGGCTCAAAATCAAGACTTTTAAATTTCAGGTGGATCATAACACAGAAAACGATGGGTTTTCCACCGTAAACCTTTTTGTGGGGCCCACTGTGACGTCTATCTGTCATCTAACTTGTCCACTAGGTCACTTGGACTTGGACGTAGGGTCAGGGTCTTAACGATCCTAATTTTTGTGACCCACTTAAGACTTTAGTAAATAAATTAATAATTTTATTTTACTATTACTAATAAAACCAAACACTTGGCCTTTTTAGTAAGAGCATTCCTAAGGGATAGGTTGAGGGATTGACTCTTAACATTGCATAAATTTTCTTTTGTCAAATGCACAAAAAATTTGGTGAAATATTTTAGAATTAGTATTCTTTCTCTATGTAAATGGAAGATTTAAAGAGAATTCTACCCAAATATCCTTCCAAAAGCTAATTCCAGGACCTCGACCCACTAAAAATCTAACTACAGGTAATGGCTTGATTAGACTCTTGCCAATTCGCCTAATCGCCCTCCACATATAAGATCCAACCAGATAAAAAATTTAGTCACATACAAAAAATACTGGACCTAGTATTATCAACTACTATCACACCCCAAACTCGGAAACTGGGCTCAAAAAATTCTTAATCGTCGAATCTGGTGCCGACAGCATCCATAGAACCCCATTCTCGGCTCCCAGTGCCCATCCGCCAGGTTCTGATCCTGGGATGCTACGAGGAGGATTTTCAACATCAGTTCGATTCGTAATAAGCATAACCAAAGGTATAACCCACAAACAACGACCAAAAACTCCATCACATTTTCACTATGATAAAAAAAACTTATAAGTACAATGCACATAAAGGGAAATACAATGATGATAGACAAAAGTTGTAAGATGATCTGCCACATGCTCAAGCCTCAGCACTGCTGCGATCCAACGTCACCTGCACGCAACGGTCGTGCATAAGCTTATGGAAAGCTTAGAGAGTGGTGAAAGTGCGTGCGCAATGTAGTAATACAATTATATAGTATTAGAGTATGCGGAATATGCTGATGAATCCATGAATACTATTGGTCGTACCAAGGCCATATGATACAAGGCATGAATGATGTCGACCATACCAAGGCCATGCGATGCAAGATGCAATCCAAGCACACCAATCCTCATCTAAGTCCACATATCAATACAGCTCAACTCTGTAATATCACAGGGGTTTAGTACACTCCAAACTAGATTGCCGTCCCATCGCGCGTAACAAAGTGAGTGGAAGAGACCTCACTATCCGCCTACCAATATCGAGCTTGGCTCGTCGATAACGGACCCATTCCTCAAGCTAGTCAAACTCAGCCTAGCTTTGCCCCTCCACTCAGGTGGGTAAGGCCACACCCCCTTCCAACCGACCATGACCCAGTGAAAAGTGCGGTCTCCTGGTATTCGGCACTCGGCGCTCATGCATCTACTTGATCTAGACATTGGAGCAACCTCCTGGTACCATAAGGGTTTAGGGAATTTTACCCAGGGACATCTATAGCACCCCATGTAGAATAAAATTTCTGGTGTCCAATCCTGCCAACCACAATACGCCTGTGGAGGCTACGGCCCTGATATCACTAAGGCATACAGTATACATGTCACACAATACGAGATGCATGAATCACGCAATCTAGTCATACAACAATCATGCACGTACCACGCGCTCATGTGGGCAACTCCCTTTATCAGGGAGTCTCATAACAATCTGCCCAATGGCATGTGCTATGATTAATCACTCATCTCATCACAAACATGCAGATGATGTGTATGGGCATGTATCATGATGCTATGTTGTCATATACTTATAATCGGTATCGATAATCGGCATCAGCCTCGATAAACGACACCGATAATTAGTATCGATAATCGGTACCAATAATCAGCATCAATAATCGGCATCAATAATCAGCATATAAATAGGGTAGGGTCCATAGATGAACAGCCAATCAACCATAATATAAAGATCGACCCTCGGCCATGGTTATATCAAATCCGATAGCACGGAGCCATCCATCTATAGCGAATGGGGCCCACTTATTTGGGTTAAGCCACAAAGAAAATGATGAGAATGATCCTAACAAGGCCTAAGGGAAGGTCACAATGAGGACT
Source organism: Magnolia sinica (assembly GCF_029962835.1). Lineage (NCBI taxonomy): Eukaryota > Viridiplantae > Streptophyta > Magnoliopsida > Magnoliales > Magnoliaceae > Magnolia > Magnolia sinica. Next base: position 32,525,317 of record NC_080575.1, read on the forward strand.
TCCAACCATCATTGCCCATCAATGTGGTCATTTAACCAGCATTGCTCCCAAGGAGTGGCTCACACAAGGGATTCATACACAACATAACGGCCACACATATGTTACATTGGGCCTCCCTCATGGGCCTCACATACATCACATTGGCCTTCATTCAAGGGCCTCAAATGTATCACAATGGGCCACACCCATGGGCGTGGAATACGTCACAATGGGCCGCGCCCATGGGCCGTAAACACATCACATTGGCCTCATCTAGGGGCCTCAAAAATGGGCCTCATATATAACGAATGGGCCGCATCATATGGGCCTTATACATATCAAGTGGACCCCGTCCTTGAGCCGCACCAATGGGCCTCAAACACATCAAGTCGGGCCCATCCTTATGTATTTTTTAGATCATAGGTTAACATAGAGATGAATGAAGTGAAAACCAAATATTAGCTTGAGTGGAAACTACGGTTACTCTTAAGAAGTTTGAACGGTGAATGTCATTGTCCCCATTAATTTTCGATGGTGGGGGTCCGCTTGAACTTTAGATCTGACCCATTCTTTTACTCATGTTATAAAATGATATCTCAAATGGTTGGGTGGTTGGATACAACACGTGCATCATGGTGGGTCCCATAGATAGACGACGTGGATGAAACAGGTGGGACCCATAGAACATGCTACCGTTAGTACAGTAGCTAGGCAGCTGCGTATGATGCAGTTGCTACTGCTTCACGTATCATAGGTGGGTCCCACGTAGGGCCCACCACAACATTTATTATAAATATAATATATATATATATAATATTATATTTAATATAATAACAACGTCCAGGCCCTAGATGTCCTAGACAGACGCATACATCAAGGTGTAGCCCCACACGTGGGGTGGGTCCCAACAACGTCCAGGCCCTGGACTACCTGGATCATACATCACGTGTAGCCCCACAAGTGGGGTGGGTCCCACCATCCAAGGATGGTGTGGATAAAATACAGGAGGTGGGTACCACGTGATGGGCCACCCTCCCCATAAAATATTAATATTATATTATATATTATAATAATATTATGTATTTTTTTGTGTAGCTGGTTAGTACACTCCACCGTCAGTTCACACTACACTGTTAGCCACACCCCACTGTCAGTTCACACTCCTCTGCTGGCCACGTCTAGTGTCCATGGATGCTAGATGGACAGTGAGGATATATTACAAGGTAGGTCCCTCATGGACGTGGCCCACCTGATTTGGATCAATCTGATATTTGTATTTTCCCTACATCCAGGCCTATCCAGACGAGATGCCAGGTGCGTCCATTCGATGGACGGTAAGGATAAGATGCATACTTCATGGTGGGGACCATCCGGGTGGGCCACACGGCCATATCATCATTAAACAAAATGAAAGAGAGAGAGAGAGAGAGAGAGAGAGAGAGACGAGTGATGGAGAGACCTCGGCATTATGGGCCCTCCCTTCTATGATTCACAACATACATCAAGTGGGTCCCATTACATGTGGGCCTACTGATCAAAATCAATGGTGGAGATCATTTCTCCACAAAAATGCAAGGTCTAGATGACCGTATCATACAAGGAAAATAAACATTATGATGAGGTCCATGGAGAATGGCCCCACATGGAATGATCATGAGAATCATGGTGGGCCATCGGCCACACCTAGGGTCCAAAGGGGATCTATACCATTAATCGGTAGGCCCCACTTGGTCCCTCACCAAAAATACAAAAAATCTAAGCCTACGGAACACCCACCATTGACCTTCTTGGTCCAATGGAAAGGTAGTCTCCTTGGCTTCTATCTCAATGGAAGATGATGAAAAATGAAGGGATGAGATGGGAGATGAGAAGGTTAAGAAGTGGGCCACACACAAAACTCTCTAATGGAGGCTTAGAGAGCTTGGACATGGGACTCTTGGTTGCTTGGAAAGTGGGTTTGAGAAATGAGAGAGAGAGAGAGAGAGAGGGTTGTAAGGACAGAGAGGGATGGGTAATGGAGTGATGGGTGAGGTGAGTGATGGGCGTGTAAGAGATTTGTTGACTTTTGGGGTAGTTTGTGTAAGAGGGGCATGGGTTGTGTAAGGGGTTACTTGGGGATGAGGTGTGAGATGATGTGTACTTAACATGTACTTGACCCTTGACGGGATTGATTGATTGATTGATGTGACATTTGGGTAGAGATTCTCTTAGATTTTGCAACGCGCAGCGTTTTTCTCGAACTGAACGCGGTCTCATATCTCCTGGCGTGGGTATCGCCTTGGTGCATGAGTCTCGGCATTGGAACTGCAGTGACGGCGTGGTCGCTAGGGTATAAGTCTTGGGTTGAGTCGACTCAGGTTTGCATGACTCGGCTTAGTATCGCGTGCAAACGTCGGATAAAGGTCGAAGGTTGCCGGAATTCGATCGGTAGGACCGCGGGAACCTACGGAATGGTATAGACTAAGATAAGATACGAGTCTTACAACTATATACTAGTAACATACAACCAATATTGGGGCACCATACCATAAGCTACAAAAATTTCATGTCCCCCTAAACAAGGTATCCTCCATTGATAACACACACACACACACACACACACACACACACACACACACACACACACATATATATATTAGAAGTTCTTTATTTTCATTTACATTCGCAAATACATTCATCATCCATCCAAATATTAACAACATTTACAAAAAATAAAAGATATCCAACCAACTCTTAATAATAATTTGCAACTTAACCTACTGGGAACCGTCATACACCGTAATGTCTTACGGCAGAGCGGGTTCTGAGGAGTTACAAGTTGACCCTGACGACAACATATAAATGAAGCAATAAAGATATAAATGATTCCAGATTAATTTAAGGTTTCGAGGACTTATATCCACCTCGCTCTTATTGTCAAGTAGTCCTGATGAAAATGCATCCACACTATAAGAAGGGGAGAAAAAAGAATTTGTGGCTGCACCTATACAGTCTAGTATAAACGGTTGCCTACGTACCCAATGTTCAGAAGATTAGGATCAAGCCACTACATAGTTATTAATATTTAAATCAGAACATTTTACGCATAAGCAAAGAAAAAATCAAAACAAATCATAGCATTATCAGTGTTTTAGCTGACCGAATTCAGTATTGCGCCCTACATATCGCCTTTGAATCTTGAACCATCCACCCCAATCTTCATGGAGAGGTTGATGTAATTACTAAAATATCTATAATATGAAAAGCAAAAAAAGGTAGACATGAATACGTAGCATCTGTCACAGATCATGTAATTTCTAGCAGCAGAAGTTAACTGAAACTGAAAACCAGAGAACACTGACCATGAGTACGTATCATCTGTCACAGATCATGTGATTTTTAGCAGCAAAAGTTAACTGAAACTGAAAATTGTTGAATTCATGCCAGTACTTGCAACATTTGAACTCATAGAGGTAACCATTTAGCATCTAAGACTTCCATATGATGGATTGATAAAAACAAAATACATGCTCACAAATTTTAAAAGAAAGTTGAAAAGAAATCTATGAAAATGACTTTTAAAACAAGCTATAATGAAGTATACTCCAATATGCAAATTTGTAAACAGGAAGAATGTTGTGAAAAGATGATCATTCTAATCCAGTTTACATAAAAAGTTCCGCAAATCTGAACCCTAAGCCAAACCCCTCCCCATTCGAACCCATCCACCACTGCAATAGCTCTCTCCGCATCCTCCTCCAACTACATCCAAACAAATTCAAATCCTATGTATCAATGTAACCCACTCTTCCTAAGAGTGATCTACAGATTTCCCTTTTAACTTTGGTCCATCCTTGATCTTCCACTACAATCCTCTGCCTAACAATTGTCAACAATGTACCCCTTTCTAGATTTCTTTTTATCATATAATTTCCCTTCCATGAAGTTAGAAAACTAAAGAAAATGAACACTTTTTGCCTTGGAAAAGTTGTGGTGGAGGGAGTTAAGACAAATCAGGTCCTATAATTATTTCTATCAAAATCATTAAAAATGCATAAAATGCTACAGAAATAGACATGAAAGATACAGCACCATCATAGTTGACAACCTGTACACAAAACAGAAAATTCAATGTTAAGAAGAGTGACATAGAAATAAAATTGAAAATGATAAAAAAAAAATAAATAAATAAAAAATATTCCACTATTGTGTACATGCAATTAAAAAGTCTTCTCAATAAGAAATCACAAAATGTATTTGTTGGCGCCAGCAACCAAAGTCCCAGAAAACTCGTATGTGTAATATTAAAATTTGATTATCATATTTGAAATGAGAACCGATCACCTACAGACAAGTTACCACAACTTATGGTGCCATACCCTCCATCCTGCCAACATGCTATTAGTGTAGGCCATCAGCACCATCAAAGCAATAGGCCTGACCATGTAGATGACGTAGCACAAAAGTCAATCTACATAATTAGGCCTTTGATGTCAGGCCCAAGCCTGCCCATTAACATAATATACAAGCCTACTAACGTCTCACACTGTAAAACCTAGGCCCAGGCCTGAGCCCAGCCCAATGATTAAGCAGGCTCATAGCAACTTGCAAGTCTAACATGTATCAGTCCAAGATATGAAACCCAACACACCAACCTAACCCATTGTCATCCCTAAATCCAATAGAACACAAAAACAAATAAAATAAATAAATCACAATATGAACCCCTCACCTGGAGTATAACGGAGGTTGTGGTGTTCGGATGTATCATCAAACGGCAGATGCTATGCAATGTTCTCTTAAGGATCATCTCATACTCCCTTTCTGCATTGCCTAAACAATGGTTCAATGGTGCAAGATCAGAGAAACAAGATGACTGTAACTAATGATATTCACCCTAATCAACATCAATTTTGAATTTCAAATACAATTTATAAGGTTATCCTAATAAGGTGAGTATTAAACTATTAAAAATCTTATTTATTTTATTAAGCAGTAACCAGCTTCTATACATCAGGAAGTCAATATGGTCCAGGCAAATTATATTACTCGGCGATTCTTTTACACAGTGGTTTCACTCCAGATCAAAAAAAGCACGGGGCAGTTGCAAATATATATCTTTTCTCATAATAGAATTAATAAAGCTTACAATTATCATGAAAAGACTCTATGGCCTATGGTCCAGCTGAAGCTATGGCCCTTGATAGAGTGGAATGACAGAAAAGGACTCATGTAGACAACCCCAATTAGTTGGGATAAGGCTTTAGATGAGGATGATGATGACCATTATCTTTATCAGAGAAACTATTTCAATGACAAGAAGCATAATCAAATCAAAGGATAATACATCAAACCTAAATTTGAAACAAAAGTGGTTCCTGATTGGATTTTTGAGACGCATGTAGAGTCAGCCTGTGTATCAAAAAGTATTAAGTGAACCCTGCGATATATTTATTATCAAGTACTCTATTTCAGTACCTGTAGCAGAGATAAGCAATCCAGACTGTTCATCAATTAGTACCTTATCATTGGACTGCATCCCAAAAGTCATATTAGTTGATGATCCTAACCACCATTAAAGGATTATTTGTTTATGCTTACAAATATGCACCTAGAAAAAGGTCCAACCATGGTCGACGTAAGGTGGGAAAATATATTCCAACTAGTAGCTAGGATCATCCGGTTGGGCGCATCCACAATGGGGTCCAACAGGTGGACTGTCACATGTGTGCAACATGCAGAGAGATAGAGACCTTGATAGCTTAGGTATGTTTGTTTAGAACTGGATTTTTTCACTGTATGTATCACATTTTATTGGAAAAAATAATAACAAATACCCACTTACAAACCATCCCCTTGCCAAGACAATAAGATGCATGAATTCAACTATAATCCAACAACTAATGCTCTGTTGTTAAGTAATTACAGCAGGTGGTGTATCAAACCCCACTGATTTGAAGAGAAACTAAAGCCAAGTAAAACCATAAATCTGCATGACTGAAGGATAATGCGAATGTAAATTCTGAGCCGCAAACCTTTTGAACATAATGATAAGAAAATAGTGACTAACACAAATACAATAAACTACATACACATCCTCAAAAGTAAAGGAACTTGATCGAGCTATTTTCTTGAAGCTAATAATCCTGAACACTTTTTTTTTTCTTTGAAATTTGTTATGAAAATGTGTTCTTGAACTTGGAACCAAAAACCATACAAATCCTTGTTCCCACAGCTAATATAGATGAATATAATTAAATCTAGCATCTTGGTACTGAGCATTATAGAAGTTATCATTAAGCAAATTGAAAAACCTAGGCAGATTTATCACCTTTTTTTACCAATTAGCTGATGCATCATAGAGTTTGTAATCTGGTACTCACCAATCTACTTCATTTTTGGCTTCCAAATAACCTCAATTGAAGCCTTCTTAGGGTTTTCATTCTTTCTTGTTCCAACTTTAGGCCCATACACTGCCGCCAATACTATAGTATCCCCTAAATCATCAAGAAAAAGTTCAACCACATCTCAAAAAAAGTAAAAAAATAAAAACAAATTACAAGGTAGGTCCAGTAAGAACAAATTAAACAAAGTCCCACAACTGTTTCGAGAAGTGCCTCTTGGTTATGACTGGTGTAAAGAAGAGCAACATATATAAAAATCCACAAAATGAATAAACATACGAGTCAAAAAACCAATCAAAAGAAAGCAGAAAGTTAGTCTTTGGAGAAAAAATTAAAACTGAATCCCATAAATTATAAAATACTAAAGTGAAATGTGTGACAAAAGAAAGGGGAAAAAAAGATCAACAAAAATAGTCAGAACCTAGTATGCGTTTAGCTGAGTAGTAAAGCCTATTAAAATCAACAACATAAAGTGGTGATTATGGCAACCTTGATGGAGTTGGAGCCTGTCTCATTTGTAGAGAGTAGAGACTAAATGATGCATACCCGAATTGAAGATCATGGACATCCATGTGCATAGTTGTTATGCTTTAAGATGGTCATTGGGTGTAGGGTTATCAACAAGTACCTAAATGTGTGGATACCCTATCTGATTTAAATGGATCTAAACCAAATGTTTAGACCCGTTTAAGGAAGGGGATCAGGTTCAGGTCCACCATCTTGGGCCTGATTAAAATTTGGGTCAGGCTGGATGACTAAATGAGCACTCAGTTAGTTTTAACTGGGGCAGGGCACGTTGGACCTCACTGGGTGGTGTTCCCAGTTGATCTATATAACAATATTATATATGTTAATATGCATTACTTCAACAATTGAATGAGGTCTGTTAAGTTCATATGTGTTTATAAGAGAGCCCATCCACACACACCCAAGTGTCATTGTGGCACATATGTCATCCACTCCATCCATCAGGTGGGTCTAATCGTTTAGATGCCCTTATCTAATAGAACCTAATTGGGACAAACCCAAACCCTACTTGAACCCAAGGTCCAAAGACATGATGAGTACCTAAACCCGATTGGATACATGTTAGGAGTAGGACCTCAATATAGTACAAGGACTCACCCAACCTGTTTACAGCTGTAGTTGGGTGTACTTGATTGTGGCTATAGCATAGGGTATAGTCTATTTTAAAATAGGAAACCCAACACAGTCATCCTATTTCAGCATTCAGTAAAACCTATTAACATCCTTTTCTATATATAACCCAAGAAGCTCTGCCACTCATGAGATTGAGAGCATTCCTAGTGGCCCATGTGCCAACTTGCCATGTTTGCATGCGATATTGAGGCCATTCATCCTGGTCAGATGCATCTTCGTAGATTCAACATTTAAAAATAAAAATAAAAATAAAGAAATCCCCAACTAGTTAGGGATTAGACAAGACAAATCCCTAATGTGGAATTCGACAATACAAATCCCTAAAAAGGGATTCGACAATGTAAATCCCCAACTAGGGATTTGACAATACACATCCCTAATTAGGGATTTGTATAATAAATCCCTAATTAGGGATTCGACAATGCATATCCCTAATCGGGTATTATAAAATGCAGAAAGCAACAAAGAGAAGGGAAAAACCTTACATCATACCTGAGAATCCGAGATTTATGAGCAGCAGAAGGCCAAACTGCAGCAAAGAGCCGAGGAGATAGAGAGAGAGGAGGGGCTATGATTTTGAGAGAGAGAAAGATAGGGAGAAGGAGAGGGAGAGCAAGGAAGAGAGAGAGGAGGGAGAGAGATCGACAAGAAGAGAGAGGAAGGAGAGATCCGTAAGAAGGGAGAGAGAAAGAGGAGAGAGGAGAGCGTATGAGAGGGGTTGAAACAGGGACTAGTTAGGGTCGGTGCCCTAACCAGTCCTCAAAACGCTTGAGAGAGGGACGTCACCAAGTTATGTGGGTCCCACTATGATGTATGTTTTGTATCCACACCATCCATACATTTTGAGAGATCATTTTAGGGCATGATACAAAGAATGAGGCAGATCCAAGGCTGGAGTGGACCCCACCATAGAAAATAGTGGAGAGAGTGACACCCACCGTTTAAACCTTCCGAAGGTCCACCATCATGTTTATTTGAGATCCAACCTGTTCATGTGTTAAAGAAGATATGAAAGAAGGGAAAACACAAATATTAGCTTGATCAAAAACTTTCGTGGCCCTTAAAACTTTTTAATGGTGGGCGTCACTCTCCCCACTATTTTCTGTGGTGTGGTCCACTCGAGCTTTGGATCTGACTCATTCTTTAGATTATGCCCTAATATGATCTCTCCAAATGAATAGATGATGTAGATATAAAACATACATCATGGTGGGGCCCACAGAAGTTGGTGACGTCACTTCAGTAGCGAGTCTCGCTACTCAACCCGTCAATATCTAATCTGCACCCTTGAGAGAGGGGGCTGGGTGACGTGATCAAGTTCTATGGGTCATATCATGAGGTATGTGTTATATCCAAATCGTCCATCCACATGGCGAGCTCGTCGTAAGGCTTGAGACAAAAAATAAGACAGATCTAATTATCAACTGGACCACATGATCAAAAGCATGTAGGGGATTGAACGTCTACCATTGAAACCCTTTTGGGGGTCACAGAAGTTTTAGATCAATATGAAATTTATTTTTCCTCTTCATCCAGGTCTTTGTGACCTTATGAACAAATTGGATGGAAAATATACCTTATGGTGGGCCCTACGAATTTTTTTAGCATTGAAAATCATCACCCATGCTGGTATTTGTGGTTGTAAGCCCCGTATCCTAGACCGTACCATTCCGTGGACTTCTGCGGTCTTCCCGGTCGAATTCCGGTAACCTTCGACCCTTAACCGGTATTTCCGCGTGACTCTGAGTCATACGCCCTCAACTTGAATCGACTCAAACCGAAACTTATACCCTTGTAACCACAGCGTCGCCGCGGTTCCGATGCCGCGTCTCGCGCGCCGATCCGATACTCTGGCCAAGAGATGTAGGCCAGCGTTCGGTGCGAGAAAAATGTCGCGCGTGCGAATTCTGAGAGAATCTCTACGACTTGTCACATCAATCAAGCAACCAATCAATCCCATCATGTCAAGTACATGTCAAGTACACATCACCTTTTACCCATTCCCAAGCAACCCCAAAGTCAAAAAGTTCTTACACAAGCCCATACTTTTCTTACACCAAGCAACCCCAAAGTAAAAAAAAAAAAGCTTCTTACACATCTATCACCCACCACATCCATCACCCATCTCTCACTTTCTCTCTTTACAACCATCTCTCTCTCTCTCTCATTTTCAAACTACTTTCCCAAGCAAGCAAGAAAATCCCACGTCCAAGCTCTTTCTCTTCTCCATGAGAACTTTGTGTGTGGCCCACTTCCTACCCTCTCATCTCTCATCTCAACCATCCAAACTCCATCTCCTCCGTTAGGATCGAAGCTAAGGAGCAAAGGAAGCCAAGGGAGCAAGAAGAAGGCGGTGGGTGATTTTGGATTTTGTATTTCATTCATTTGTTTGATTTAAGGGTCCATATCTATTAGGACCCACCTTGATGTATGTTTTGTATCAAAGAGGGGCCCATAGTGGCGGGGCCCCTCCATCACCTCCGACATCGCCGATGGCTGGTGCGTCGACATCAGCAAGTTCTGTAGCCCCCATGATGCATATGTTTATCTACACCGTTCACTATTTGGACGGTGGGGCCCATCATGCATGATGCATGTGTTGTATCCATACCATCCAACCATTTTGAGATATCATTTATGGTATGAGGTAAAGAATAAGTCATAATTAAAATTCAAATGGGCCCCGCCATCGAAATAGTGGACAATGACATCCACCGTTCAAACTCCTAAGGACCACAGTAGTTTCCAATTAAGTTGATAATTATTTTCATTTCATCTATTTCTTTGATAACTTATGAATATGTCGATTCTCAAATACATAAGGGTGGGCCCGATTTGATATACATTTGGCCCATTTGACTAGGCCCGATGTGATGTACTTGGGGCCTAGTTGGTTAGGCCAATGTGATATACGAGGCCCGTTGTTGAGGCCCACCTTGATATATATGAAGCCCATATGATTAGGCCCATCTTAATGTAGTTATGGCCCATCCATTGAGGCCCACCTGATATACATAAGGCCCATGTTATGCGGCCCATTTGTTGTACCTAAGGCCCATGGGTCGAGGCCTAATTGGATGTACACAAGTCCATTACAATGTGTGGCTCTACCATGGTTTGTGTAATGATGTTTATGACGTTCGTGCTTTGGGAGGAATGTTGGTTTAACGTCCACATTGTAAGAATAATATTGGTTAAATGTCCACATTATAATTCTCCTAGGGCCCATTGTTAGGCCCACACTTGTAGGCCATCTAGGCCCATCTTCGTTATGAACAGCATCTATCACCATATAACATGTTTAGTATAGTTCCATGATTCATGATCATACGCATCATATGATGCTTGATATAAGAAGTGACTGATCATAGCATATGCCTTCGGGCAGATTGTTTAGGGGCTCCCAGATAGGCGGTGTTGCCCTACATGAGTGCACGATATGCGCAGGATTGTTGCATGACTAGATAGTGTGATTCATGCATTCGCATTGTGTGATATGGTACTATACGCCCTAGCGACATCATAGCCGTAGCCTCCACAGGCGTATCGTGGTTGGCAGGATTGGATACTGGAAATCTTGTTCTATATGGGGTGTTATAGATATCCCTGGGTGAAAGTCCCTAAACCCTTATGGTACCAGGAGGTTGCTCCAACGTCTAGACCGAGTGGGTGCATGAGCGCCGAGTGCCGATTACCAGAAGGCCGCGCTTTCCACTGTGTCGTGGTCGGTTGGAAGGGGGTGCGGCCTTACCCGCCGGAGAGGAGGGGGCAAAACTAGGCTGAGTTTGACCAGCTCGAGGAATAGGTCCGCTATCGACGAGCCGAGCCCAATATTGGCAGGCAGATAGTGAGGTCTCTTTCACTTACCTTATTGCGCACAATGGGCCAGCAATCTGGTTGGAGTGTACTAGACCCCGGTGATATTCCAGAGTTAAGCTGTATTGATATGTGGACTTAGATGAGGATTCATATGCTTGACTTGCACCTCGCATCGCATGGCCTTGGTATGGCCAACATCATTCATGGCTTACACCACATGGCCTTGGTACGGCTAATAGCATTCATGGATTCATCAGCATATTCCACATTACTCTGATACTGAATAATTATATTACTACTTTACGTACACACTTACACCACCCTCTAAGCTTTCCATAAGCTTATGTATAACCGTTACGTGTAGGTGACGTTGGACCGCGGCAGCGCTGAGGCAGGAGCGCATAGCAGATCATCTTGGAGCTTTTTGTCCATTATCAATGTATTTCCCTTTTTGCTCATTGTACTTGTAAAGTTTTTTATCATAGTGGAAATGTGATGGAGTTTTTGGTTGTTGTTTGTGGGTTATGCCTTTGGTTATGCTTATTACGAATCAAACTGATGTTGAAAATTCTCCTCGTAGCATCCCAGGATCGAAACCTGGCGAATGGGCACTAGGAGCCGAGAATGGGGTTCTACGGAGGCTGTCGGTGCCAGATTCGGCGATCGAAAATTTTCTAAACCCGATTTCCAAGTTTGGGGCGTGACAGTAGTGTGGTCCATTTAATCTGTAGATATGATTCATTTTTTGGATAATTCTCTAAAATGATCTCAAAAAATGGATGAACGGTGTGGGTTGATCCCAAATTTTCGGTAAATCCAAAGCTCAAGTGGACGATGCCACATGAAATAGTGTGGAATAATGATTTCCACCATTGATACCTTCCTTGGGCCCACAGTAATGTTTATTTTCCATCCAACCTGTTCATAATATAAAAAAGATATGGATGAAAAGAAAACACAAACATCAGCTTGATCCAAAACTTCTGTGGCCTCTAAGAATTTTTCAATGGTAGAGGTTCAATCACATTATTTCCTGTGGTGTGGTCCACTTGAGCTTTGGATATGCTTTATTTTTGTTCTCTAAACCTAAAATTATCTATTAACATGGATGAAATGAGTGGATAAATTAAATAAATAACGGTGGACCCCACAGAGTTTACTCAGTATGCTAAGGGTACTGAGTAACTCACTTAAATGTAGTGGAGAGGGGTTTCCTTAAAATATTCATAATCATATATTGGGCATGCCTAAATGTGATTCACATATCCAACCCACTCATTATGTGTGTCCCACTTGGATGAGGGGTCAGACCAAGTTTCAGCCGCATCCAAAACTAATGTGGGCCCCACCAAGCGCTTTTATATTTTTTAAGATGTCTTAACATGGTTTTAGATGGTATGGCCCACCTGAGTTTTGTATACGGATGATTTTTGAGATATCTCATAACTTAAAGGGGACACATCAAATGCACGGTGTTGATGTTCGACACACATCATGATGGGGCCCACAAAACTTACTAACATCAATTCTTAGGTTCTCGCGGAGTCAATAAGTTGGGTCACAATTTTGACCAAAATATTGGGCCCATTTTATATGTCTGGTTCATTTACTCTATTTTACTGATCCATACCCTCAATTTGACTAGTTACTCGCCCCGATCAAGCTACATATGAAAAAGATATTGGGCATACAAGATTAATCAACAATTTGAGTGAAATTTGATTTAAACATCAGAAGTTATTTACTCTTCAGTCTGAACTAATTAGATTGTCCAAAAATGGTTAAAGGTTCAATTAGTGGATGTGCCGAATAATTTATTAAAAAATATATTTTTTTTTTGACAGATAAATTTCAATTTCCATTTAAAAATAACATTTTTTTTCAAAATGTATATTTTTTTATTCTTAATTTTTCTTTGAAAACTTTTAACAAAATATCATTTTTATCATAAAATATTTCAAAAATAAAATAAAATACAAATTCTAAATTTTATTTTAAAACTTTCAAAAAATTTCTCAAATTAAAATATTTTTTTTTCCAAAAATTCCAAAATGCCGATTTTTTTTCTTCAAAAGCATCATTTTGTTTTCAACATTTCAATTATATTTTTTAAAATGATATATATTTTTTTTCAAAATCTCAGTGTTTTTATAAATAACTTTTTCTTTTAATTTCAAATTTTGAACATTTTTAATTATTTTTCAAAATCACAAATTTTTTCAAGTTCTTTATTTTTCGTTTCAAAATGTTTGTTTTTTGTAAAAGTATCAATTTTTTAATAGCGTTTTATTTGAAAATTTTCAATCCTTTCTAACTTCTCCAAAAAAATTTTAAAGTATTTTTTTCGAACTCGTTAATTTTTATTGAACTTGTCAAATTTATTTTATTTTTCAAAATGCAAATTCTCATTTTATTTTTCAAAATATTTTCATTTTTCAACATTGTGAAAATTTTCACATTTTTAAAAATCTTTTTAATTTTTTTTTTCAGGATATTATTTTTTTCTCGAAATCAAGTTCTTTTTTTTTTTTCAAAATTATCAACTTTATTCAATATTCTTTTTTGTTCCCACAAAATAGATTTTTATTAAATCACAATTTTTATTTTTTCAAAATCTAATTTTTTTCTCAAACATTGTTAATTTTTTAAACTTCTCAATATTCTTTTTCATGTGATATTACAAATCATTTAAATATTAGTTTTAAATTAAAAATAAAAATAAAAATTCCACTCATTTGATATAAAAACAAAATAAATTTTCTTTTTGCATTCAATCAATTGTTAAAAAATAATCTTAGATACAAATATGTACAATTAAACCACTGAAATTCTATTAGAAAACAATTATTAGACTACAAAAAAAAGTTAATTTTCCACCATATTCTTAAAAAAATGAAAAAAATTAATGTTTCAAGGCAAAAATCCTTTTACGACAGACCATGATCCATTGCAAAAGCAACTGAAAAGCGTCGCCATTTGGAATTTGGGCGGGAATTTGCATCATCATATTCCGTCACAAAATAAAAATTGGCGACGGATTTAATCCGTCGCTAACTTACGACGGACCCATATCCATCGTAAATCAGATTTTAGCGACGGATTTTAATCCATCGCGAAATTCTGCGACGTTTGGACCGGATTTTTGAAAACGGGCTTAGCGACGGACATTTTTCGTTAGCGACGGATTAAATCCGTCATTAAACCAAGAGATTTTCGTTTATCGCAAAAATGTCGCAAATTCACGATTTTGGCTAGTGATGGAAACCATCTAAATTGAAATACTTATGGAGGCTTGTATGGGATGTCTTCGCAAAACCTCACCCATCATGCATTGTAGAATGTTATTGGCATGCTTCAATTCTTTCATTTATTTATGAATATGAACATCTTGAATTGAAGTCGTTCGCTCGGCTCGATTTCCTCTTCCTCTTGCCATAAGAAATTCAGCTCAATCTAAGAACCAAACTTGCTCTGATACCAAATGATGTCGATCAAACATGCAAGAAAATAGAAAATGCTGAAGCAAATAGTAGAGAAGAAAATGAGAGAATAATTGCTTTGATTGAAGAGAGAGAGAGAGAGAGAGAGAGAGAGAGAGAGAGAGAGGATAATACATCATAGCTGACTTGGGGATTCACTCAATCATATACAAGAGGAAGATAATACATCATAGCTGACTTGGGGATTCACTCAATCATATACAAGAGGATCCACTCACTTTTAAAGATAATCAAGAAATTTTGAAAAAAAATGATGAAGTACACTAATGCCTTTTCTCCATTTACAAAACTATATTTATAGAGAGAGGTTGAGAGATATTAAATGGAGTGGGTAAGAGAGAGACGAGCATTGAATTAAGATGAACCCAAGGTGACCATTAATATCTTAAAAGTCACACTTCAGCATGATATGGTGCATCTTAGTGTACTAAAGACTGCTGCACTATGCACATGCAATGTACCTCTGATTAAATAGTATAAAATCTAAAGCAGTAGCATATTTTGTATTGGGGGTTGTGGTGTCAACATGATGTATGTGTTTCATATCCATGCCATCTATCTATTTTCCCATCATTTCAGGGCACCAACCTAGAAATGAAAGAGATGCAAAAGTCAAATGGACCACACCACCTGAAACAATGGGAATAATCACACCCACTTTTGAAACCTCTTAATGGTCCAATGTAACATTTATTTGTGATACAATCTATTGATAAGGTCGAATATCAGATTGATCCAAAACTTTTGTGCCCTAGGAAGTTTTTAGTGGTGGGCGTTCAATCACCACTTTTTCCTTTGGTGCAATTCACTTGTGCTTCAGATATGCTCCATTTTCTGGTTCGTGATCTGAAATGAGAGGGCAAACGGATGGATAGCGTGGATATAAATCACGTAGACTAGCGTGGTGTCGGCAACGCAGAAGCGGATTGGCTGATGTACCCCACACCAGCTATATAGCGTGTGGGTACGTGTCGTGCCAAGAGAGCGCTGACGCTGCTCGAGCTCCAAGTTATGGAAAAGGATTGGCTACTCCCCCTGCCACCAGCCCCGTGGCTGGTGGTCGGTGATCTGTGGGCCTCACCATAATGTATGTGTTTCATCCATTCTGTTCATCCATTTTTAAAGATCATTTTATGGTTTGATCCGAAAAATGAGAGGGATATAAATCTCAGGTGGACCACACCACAGGAAAACAATAGTAATTGGATATCCACCATTAAAATCCTCCTAAGGCCCACTGTACTGTTTATTTGACATCCAATCTGTTGATTAGATCATACAGGCCAATATGATGGGAACGAAAAAATATCAGCTTAATCCAAAACTTTGTCCCCCAAAAAGTTTTTAATGATTGACGATCATTCAACACTGTTTCCTGTAATGTGGTCCAATTGAAATTGTCATATACCTCATTTTTGGTCTCATACCATAAAATGATCCGGAAAAATAGATGGACAGCATAGATGAAACACACACATCATGGTAGGGCCCACAGAGCACCAACCACTAGCCATTGGCTTGTTAGGGGGAGTAGCCAATCCGTTTCCCTGAGTTATACGGACGGTTCAAAGGAGATCAAAGTCACATGACCCCAAAATGATGTATTTATTATGTCCATATACTTCCTCCATTTTTCAGGATCATTCCAGAGAATGAGATTTTAAAAAAAAAATGAATTTGTAGAAGGCTCAACTGGACCACCCTACAAATAACAGTGGGATTAAGATTTTCACAGTTATAACATTCCTAGGGCCTACCAAATGTTTATTTTCCATCCAATCTGTTCATAAGTTCACAAAGACCCCGATGAAAAGGAAAAATAAATATCATATGGATCCAAAACTTTTGTGAACCTCGAAAAGGTTTCAATGGTAGACGTTCAATCCCTCGCTTCCTTTTCCATCGTGTTCACTTGATATTTAGATCTGCCTTTTTTTCCTTGGCTCAAGCCTTGTGACTATCTCACCAAATGTAAGACGGTTTGAATATAACACAGCTTGCTGACGGCAATACACTAGCTATATAGCTGGTGTAGATACGTGTCGTGCCAAAACGAGCACGAACACACCTCGAGCTTTGAGTTGCACGAACAGTTCAAATGAGATCAAAGTTATATAGCTCCCATAATGATATATTTATTATATCTATACTGTTTATCCATTTTCCGAGATCATTTTAAAGCATCAGACGAAAAATGTATCATATCCAAATCTCAAATAGACCACACAAAAAGCAGTAGCGAGGATGATGATTTTCACTATTAAAAAATTTGTAGGGTCCACCATAACGTTTATTTTCCATCCAATCTGTTAATAAGGTTAAAAATATATGGATGAAGAGGAAAAACAAATTTCATATTGATCTAAAACTTTTGTGACCCTGAAAAGGGTTTCAATGGTAGACATTCGATCACTATTTTTTACAGTGTTGTCCACTTGATATTTATATCGGTCTTATTTTTTGGCTCAAACCTTAAGACGTGCTCGCCAAATGGATGAGTGGTTTAGATATAACACATACTTTATGATTTGACCCACAGAGCTTGCTAATTTCAGTACATCAGCTATGTAGCTGGTGTGCGGTATACCAGCCGATCCGCTTCCACCTGATTCACGTGCATGTGGACCTCCTCACGGTTTGACTAGTATAGCCTTTTTTCGAAGGGAATCTTTAGAGGAGGCCGCATTATGTTTCGCTAAGACACGTCATTCACCGGACGTCTGCTGCATTTAAAGGTGCAAGTGGCATTTTAATGCAAGTGCATCATGTAGAGCATGAAACACCCCAGCTCTGTGTGACCCCTCATATTGTGCATGTGAAATCCACTTCGTCCACCACGTGAAAACTCTTACATTAATAGAATTTAGAGAAGATCATCCCAATGAAAAATTCATATGAGCTGAGTAATGTTATTTTTTGCCTAATAGAACATTCAAGTTGGGATGTATTCCGCCTGATCATTGGCCCAAGACAAGAACACCTGAGGGACGGTATGAATATCACCAGGAAACATGGTGGGCCCATAGAGTTTTGTGATTTACGCACTGTAACAGAGGATTCGGATCCCTAACATCCACACATCTTCGTACCCCAGCATAGGATTCCTGGTTCTCACTGTGGTACGGGCACATGTGTAATAAATCTAGGCCATTCATCAAATAGGTAAAATGACCAAGAGTAAAATAACGTTGGCCACCACATCTAGGCTGGTCAAGCTTTCACTTTTTGCAATAAACGAGGCAGCACCGTCGGTCGTAATTTAATAATAGCGCAATAAGAGAACAGATAAAAAAGAAGTGTGGAATCTGCCAAACACCCCGCAAAAAAAAAGAAGAAAAAGCCTAATCTTCCTGCATATAGCGCTTTCCAGGCCCGTCTTACTGACGCGGACTGCGCATTCACACTGCAGTAATCAGACGATGCTCTATGGGCCCCACGATGGTGTGTGTGTTTCATTCATGCCGCCTTTGGATCATTATTTTAGAGTATGAGCTGGCCCAAAAACGAAAAAGATCCAAGTCTCAGGTGGACAACACCACAGTAAACAGTGGTGATTGAACACCCACCGTTACAAACTTCTTAAAGCTCACCGTAATGTTTATTTTCCATCTAACCTGTTGATTAGGTCACACAAAACAAAATATCAGCTTGATCCAAAACGTTGGTGGCCGTCAAGAAGTTTTTAATGGTTGCATTCAATCCCCACAATTTTCTATGGTGTGGTCCACCTGAGATTTGGATCTGTCACATTTTGGGCCCCATGCCTTGAAATCAGCTGGAAATATAGATGGACCGGGTGGATAAAACATATACACTATAGTGGGTCCCACAGGGCACCGTACGTAGAGAGTGGCTTCTCCAGGGTCAGTATGCAATCCGCATCTTATCTCGTCCCACCTTTCACTTCGTCCAAAAGCTCGGCAAAGGATACCTACACTTTAAGACAGACAAATGTGCAACCAGAAAAGAAAGTCTAGCTGGCCCAGATTAACGTGAATCACGTGATGGGCTGCACGCGGATTCCTATGTTCCTGCTTTAGAAGCTGGCTGGAGCCATGGTGATTTTTTGTGAGAAATTTATACAACCATCTATTTTTCGCCCACCATGTTAGCATATGAGCTATAAAAAATGAGCTACATCCAAATCTCGAGTATGCCTAATGATAAGATTGAACGTACACATTTAAAACATTCATTGAGCCACCGAAGTTTTCCATCAAGCTATTATTTTTATGTTTTCAGTTCATCCCAATATTTTTGGTTTGGATGGCATATTAACATCAAAGTGGACCTCAAGGAGGTTTCAATTGTATGCATTTCCCTACCCACTTTTACCTGGTGTATATAAGGTAGACTTGAGATTTAGATCTGATTCATTTTTAATTAAGCACATGCCATAACATGAGCTTTAAAAACGGATGGATGTAATGATTTCTCACAAACATCATGGTGGGCCCCACCTATCTTCCAAGCATAAGAACTTGTGCAAGGGGTGTCCGAGGCAATCCGTGTCCTATTGGGAGCAGATTAGATGCATGCTGGCCGCACCCAAGGGTGTGGCCCTAGCTGTGGAGGGCCACCTTAACAAACCATATGTATATCCATGTTGTCCATCTGTTTTTTCAGATTTAGGGCATCCGCCCAAAATTGAAGCTGTTCCAAATCTTAAGTTGACCATACTATGGGAAATAGTGATGAGTGAAAGTCCCACCATTAAAAAATTCCTAGGCCCCACCGTAGTGTTTCTTAATGTTTATTTGGCATCTGACCTATTGATAAGGTCACATAAACATGAATGAAGGAAGAAAAAACTAAAAATCAAAAGAAAAACTAAAACAAAAACAACAAACAACAAACAAGATAAAAATGGAGGCAGGATCATCACCTAATCTGACATAGGCTCCTCAGCCATGTTAAAATTGAAAATTGCGACATTTCAGGAATTCTCAAATTTTGTCCCGACAGATGTTTCAACTTGGACATCCTTGAGGATCCAGTTCCTACATATCCCAAGGGAAAGCGTCCAAGGATAGATTGATTTTGGGGGATGGCTTGAATGAGCAGTTTTACAAGCCATCCCCTAGAACCAGTCTATCCTCGGATGCTTTCCCTTGGGATATGAAGGAACTAGATCCTCAAGGATGTCCAAGTGAAAATCACGTGCCAACTTATGCAAGAACAGAAGTGCATGATCACGTGCCAACTTATGCAAGAACAGAAGTGCATGATCTCTCTCTCTCTCTCTCTCTCTCTCTCTCTCTCTCTCCAGGGACTCTCTCTTTACCAAGCTGAGCAATTATCCACTCCTGACTATCCACTAGCTCAGAAATTGTAGGGCCGTCTGAACAACGAGGGGCCCATGAAGGGCAACAATCGCATCGACAGTTGCTGGCCTATGACCAGCAATGGTGGAAGTAAGTAACGTCAGCACCAAGAACCTATGGGATCTTTCATAACACCAATAGATCATCCTCCTCATCCTCGCCATGAAAAAGCCAACAAGGCAAGTGACAAACTGAATATTGCACAATGATCCAATGACGATACTCTATTATCGCAAGACTAGTAAGGTGGATAGTGAGTCACAGAGCACAAGAAGACAAACTGCCTCTCCATGTCTCTCTGGTAATTTAACCAAATACCCGACTAAAACGTTGAACCTCTGAGTGCCTTGTGGCCCACCTTAATCCAATCATTGCCACAATTATGCTAGATACACATCACGATCAGGCCCCAACATGTCATCTACATCGAAAAAAGCTAGCCTCCAAGTATTATCTAATCCTTGCCTCAAAATAAGCCCAATCTTGGCCATCTAGACCCGATCAGGACCATCCAAATGATGGATGAAGGATTAGATCTTTCACAAACCTTTGCCATTTGTCCAATCTTGACCATATTGACCTGATCAAGGTTGTCTAGATGATGGATGATGGATTGAATATTTTAAAAAATCAAAATAAAAACCAATCTTGACTAAACTTAACCGATTAGGACTGTCTAAATGATGGATGCCGAATTGGATCATTCAAAAATCACTGCAATTAGTCCAATTCTTGACTAATCTAGATCGATGAAGACTACCTAGATTATGGATGATGGATTGGATTCTCCAAAATCTTTGCAATAAGTTCAATCTTTACTAGTGAATTCAACTAGGGCCATTCAGATTTGGGACAATGGATTAAATTCCCCCAAGACTTCTACCATAAATCCTCAATCTAAATCGTATAATCTGGATCAAGCCCATCCAAGCTCAAAACAACGGATCAAGACGACCTAGATAAAGGCTACTGCACCAAATCCTCAAGCAGAGTCACTTCCAAATAATCGATCAATGACGCTCACCCTAAGATCGGACGGATCTATTCCAAGTAACTGGACTAGAAAAAGCTTTCAAAAACATCCTTTAATAAAAACCCAATGGGACTATGTTCTATAGGTGAGTACTCATTTCGAGAAAATAAAAAGATTAAAGAATAAAAAAAAATTAAAAAAAATGCGTATGACATCCCATAACCGGGCAGTTTCTCATACTCCTTAGTGGGTACCAACACATAAGAAATAATTGATTTGAGGGAATTTGGAGTTTTTAATTTTCTTCAAAATCATATGCAGAACATGAGATGACGAGCCTAAACCTTCGATGTCAACCCGAAGATCCCGGATGGTGCACTGAGCCATGATTGGGACGTCATAACCGCAGTTACACACAAAAAAAAAAAAGAAAAAAAAAAGGCCTTAGGCAAGCTAGATTATTAAGCTTGTAGCCTCATATAACAAAAGAATAATTCAAAAAGGCAATAGTCAAGAACACTTGTTAAGACCAATATGAATAACGTGGGAGATTCATAAAGACACAATGTGCAGGCAACTGCAGATTGCTTGCCTCCAAGTGCAGAGGTTCGTAAGTAGTATCCCGTGAATACAGGGTCGATCCCACAGGGAGATGAATTGTGAGAAGGAAAAAATCAAATGTAAAACAAACTAAGTAGTAAAAACTAAACTGATGATTTGATTTTGGAATTTTTGAATGGATGTAATTTAACTGAATAAAATAACACCCAAGCTTCAAAATTCCACACATGGGTTAATGTTCCAAAATCATGATGACTTGGATAACACAACTAGGATCTGAGCACTGTGGTCAGCCTAATCAGAAAATAAAATAGTTTAAATATTTTTATAAATGATATAAAAGATTAGAAAATAATGGATTTGCACCATTGACATATATTCTCAAGCGCCAATGATTTTAAGTATTCAATATCTATAGGATAATGAATATCGAAGAAATATATAACAGGTTGAGAACATCTCCTATCTAGGAAATCTGATTGATCTAGAGTAAGCCTATCCATCAATGTGGATCTCATATGGTGGAAACATATGGATCTTATAAGAGGATAAAAAACAAAACCTAAATAATAGATAACATGCATACACCATTCTTCTCATCATTAAAACAATCAATCATCATAACTTAAAGAATTATTAAACCCATGTGTTTCCCTTTTAGCTGGGGCTAGAAGGAACTTAGAAAAACATAACTAGAATAGACAAAGAAAGAAACAAGAAAGAATAAATGCGAATAAAAAAGATCTAAAAAGAAAAAAACAACTTATAAAATTAAAAACCCTAAATATTGCTCTTAAATGCTTCTAATGATGTTTAATAATGCCCTAGGAAGCCCTATTTATAAGTAGGGAACTCCAATTTTCGTACGAAGCTGAAAAACCCTAGAAACCGCCTCAAATATACATATTTTTTCAAAATAGACTTCTCGCTGCATAGTTCGTTTGAAATAGACTTTCTGCTGCGCAGTTTCCCAAAATAAACTTCACAGCTTCAAAATACACTTTTTCAGGATGATTTCAGGATTCTTCACTTCAAATCTTCAATTCTCTTCATTCCTCACTTGGTTTTCTTGGATCTTTAGCATGTGAATTCTTCAATCTTTGTCTCTTAAGATCCATCCCTTACCTTGGTAATTCTTGAACATCAAATCCATGCTTTTTAGCACCCTTTTTCAATCCAAGCTATTAAATTCACCTTGCAATAAATACATGAGTAAAACAGAATATTAAGTGGATTTATGTTAATAAAACCAAGATATAAATGGGAGAAATTATGCAATATTTGAGTCTCAACACATCCCCCAACTAACATTTTTCTAGTCCCAAGCAAAATAAGCGAAGAAAAATAAAAATAAAAATAAAAATTAATTCTAGAAATAAAATTAAAATGAAAATAAAATTCTAACTACACTACTTTCATAGGTAATCTCAATTGCATTTAGCATATGCAACAAGCCTTTAAACCCCTAGGTTTCCCCTAGTGGACGAGTTATAGTCTCGTGAGGGTTTCCAGAAACGTTACCCATAAATATTGAAAACATGAAAAATAATTCAGCACTTAGAAATTTATACAATTATGCCTCCATTCATCATATGAATTCCAAAACAAAACAATATTTACCCTAAGTTTGAAGTTAGTTAGAATCTCAATTCCCTAATCCATTACATCCTTGAGTTCAGAAACCTAATCAAAATTTAAAATAGTTATGATCCAATATACTTAGGTGCTCGTGACACTGGTCTAACTTTGACAAATATGCATGTTCCCTATCCTAACTCCTTTTAATCATCCCAAGAATATGAAATCTCTAGTTATCTCATTTTTTTCATATCATTTCTTCTTTTATCATCATATCCTCATTATTATATACCACCCTTAGATGAAGATTCCCATCGGATTTGCTTTATAACCTAAGGTATCGTACTTGTAATGGTAACAATAATGGATACTTAGGTATCCTTACTCCGGATTACTGACACAATTGTTATGGTCATTGCATTCATGCTCTATAATAAAATTTTCTTTTTCCATCATTTTTTTTCAATATTCTCTCTTTTAAGCATATATCAATGGTACTAGTTCATTCAACCTTATTTGAATCAAAATTTGTTATTCTAGTTCACATATCATATTCCTCACTTAGTTAGTTAGGGTGTATTGTGAATTCAGTACATCAAATTACAACTCACTTTAAACTAGTGATTAGATAATTGAACTCAAGTCTATAATTTTTAGTTATCGAATTTCTGACTACTATCAACCTATACTAAGTATTAACTTTGCCTTTGGAATTCGTAAAATATCATGTTCACATTCTTGTATATAAAAATATTATTTTGAAAATGTTGAAAAAAAAATTCCTCATAAACCTAAAAAATAAACTTAAACCTAAATGAAACCTAAAAATAATAAAAATAATAAAAAAATAAACTAAAACTCAAAAAAAAAAACCTTCACATGAGTGACTATTTCACATGGATGACTATCCACACCCCCCAACCTAAAATCTACATTGTCCCCAGTGTAATGATAATGTAATGCAGAGAACAATAAAAATAAAAGAAAGGGTAGATAGTACCTACCATAAAAAACTCACCTGCTATGTGACACTAAAAAAAATTGAATATGATACAAATCTTACAGAAATGCTCCGTCAGACTAGAAGCATCATTCTGAATATTCTGGCTCATGAAGAGGGAAGGACTCCTCTCCCAAATGAAAGTTTTCCACATAAGGCTTCAATCTCTGACCATTAACCTTGTACACATTGCCATTACATGGATTCTTAATTTCAACAGCCCTATGAGTATAAACATTCTTCATAATGAAGGGGCCTGTCCATCTTGATCTTAACTTTCCCATAAAGAACTGGAGACGGGAATTGTATAATAGGACCTTTTGCTCAGGTTCAAAATTCTTCCTCAGGATATTTTTGTCATAAAAAGCTTTGATCCTCTCTTTCTATAATTTAGAATTTTCATAGGAATCTCTCCTCAACTCCTCTAATTCATTTAACTCTAATTTTTTTTGTCTACTTGCTTGGTCCACATCAAAGTTTAATTTCTTTATTGCCCAGTAAGCTCTATGTTCTAATTCCACAGGCACGTGGCAAGCCTTCCCATACACTAATATGTATGGAGACATTCCAATCGGGGTCTTATAAGTAGTCCTATAAGCCCATAAAGCGTCGTATAGTCTGAGGGACTAATCCTTCCTATCTGGCCTTATAGTTTTCTCTAAAATGTGTTTGATTTTCCGATTAGAAATCTCAGCTTGCCCACTCGTTTGTGGGTGGTATGAGGTGCTCACTTTATGCTTGATGCCATATTTCTTCATAAAAGCCTCAAATGTCCTATTGCAAAAGTGAGACCCGCCATCACTAATGATGGCCTTTGGAGTTCCAAATCTAGCAAAAATATTTTCCTTGAGGAATTGTATGACCACTTTGTTATCATTGGTCCTACTTAGAACTGCCTCAATCCACTTTGAAACATAGTCCACACCAACCAATATATAAAGAAATCCAAAAGAAGATGAAAATGGGCCCATAAAATCAATACCTCAACAATCAAAAATCTCCAATGGTAAAATTGGGGATGAAGGCATCATGTTGCGCCGGGACACTCTTCCTAACCTTTGACATTTATAATAAGCAACACAGAAAGCATGAGTGTCTTTAAACATGGTGGGCCAGTAAAAACCACATTGCAAGATTTTTGAAGTGGTTTTCTTAGTAGAAAAATGGCCACCACATGCTTCCATGTGACAAAAGGAAATAATACTTTGAACTTCATCCTCTGGGACACAACGTCTAAAAATCTGATCAGTCCCATATTTATATAAATACGGGTCATCCCAGAAGAAGTTCCTAACCTCGGTTTCAAAATGCTTCCTATCTTGTGACTTCTAATGATATGAAATTTTTTCCGTTACAAGATAGTTCACTATATCCGCATACCAAGGTAATTGGGAGATCGCAAATAATTGTTCATTAGGAAAAGTGTCTTGGATATACATCTCCTCAGTGGAATCGTTTAACACTAATCTAGAAAGGTTATCGGCTACTACGTTTTCTACTCATTTCTTATCTTTTATCTCTAAGTTAAATTCTTGGAGTAGGAGGATCCATCTCAAAAGTCTCGGCTTTGCATCCTTCTTAGATAGCAAATATTTCAAAGCTAAGTGGTCCTTGAAAATGTCCACTTTGGATCCCAGCAAGTAAGACCTAAACTTATCCAAAGCAAAAACTACTGCAAGTAACTCTTTTTCAGCTGTTGAGTAGTTCACTTGGGCTGAGTTTAGAGTTCTACTCGCATAATGAATAACGTAGGGCCGTTTATCTTTCTTTTGGCCCAAAACAGCCCTTATGGCATAATCACTTGCATTGCACATTAGTTCAAAAGGAAATGTCCAATCTGGTGGATGTATGATAGGTGTAGTGGTAAGAGATGATTTAATTTTATTAAAGGCACTTACACACTCATCTGTCCACTTAAATAGAACATCCTTTTGAAGAAGATTAGTCAAGGGTCTAGTAATGACACTAAATTCCTTGATGAATCTTTTATAAAAATCAGCATGCCCTATAAGTGATCTAATATCTTTAACAGTTTGGGGGATAGGTAGATTAACTATAATATCGAGTTTTGAGCGATTTTTCTCGATTCCATTTTTGAAGATAACATAGCCTAAAACAATTCCTTTTTGAACCATGAAATGACATTTCTCCCAATTTAAGATAAGGTGTTTCTCTTCACACCTAAACAAGACAAGAGATAAATTGTTGAAGCATTCCTCAAAACTACTCCCAAATACAGAGAAGCCGTCTATGAAAACCTCAAGAAACTTTTCAACCATATTTGAAAAAATGCGTAACATACACCGTTGGAAAGTTGCTGGGGCGTTACACAATCCAAATGGCATCCGTTTGAAAGCAAACTGCCAAATGGACAAGTGAACGTGGTTTTCTCTTGGTCTTTCAGGGCTATCTCTATTTGGTTATATCCAGAATATCCATTAAGAAAACTATAAAAGGAGTGACCTGCTACCCTCTCTAAAACTTGATTAATGAATGGTAGAGGCAAATGGTCCTTCTTTGTGACCTGGTTCAATTTTCTATAGTCAATGTAAACGCGCCAACCAGTGGTGACATGTGTTGGTATGAGTTCATTATTAGAATTTTGCACAATAGTTATTTCAGATTTCTTTGGGACTACTTGAGTTGGACTCACCCAAACACTATCAGATATTGGTAGTGATTCTCACATCCAATAATTTGATCACCTCATTTTTTACAACTTTCATCATGTTTGGATTGAGACGCCTTTGAGGTTGTCTAATAGGTTTGGCGTCCTCATCGAGGTGGATCCGATGGGTGCATATGGAAGGGCTTATACCCTTGATGTTAGAAATGGTCCAGCCCAAGGCTCCTTTGTAATCCCTTAGAACTTTCAACAATTTAATCTCTTGATCCTTGTCTAAAAATGAAGAGATCACCACAGGATAAGTTTTATTTTCACCTAAGTATGTATACTTAAGCTCATTTGATAGTGGTTTTAAGTTAAGCTTTGGAATATTGGTTGGTGATGACAGAGGTTGCGAGTCCTTGATAGATAGGATTTGAGTGCGCGGTCTCCATTGGTACATACCAATGTCTTAAGTGGTAGTGCTCTCAATATCATCACAAATTTCAGCAAGTACTTTTCGAAATCAGAATTTTTTAAGTCCCCAAAGACTTGAATCAATTCCTCAGTCAGACTAAGTTCCAATTCATCTTCTTCTATCAAGCAGTCCATGAAATTCAGCTCATGGATTTCATTATTATTAATGGGCTGCTTAGATAGATTGAAAATATTTAACCCCAGAGTCATGTTACCAAAAGACAAGTTCATCATTCCATTCCTGCAATTTATGATTGCATTTGAAGTTGCTAGGAATGGGCGGCCTAAAATGATGGGAACTTGAGCGCTAGCATTTACACATGGCTCAGTGTCTAGTACAATAAAATCCACGGGGAAGTAGAATTTCTCCACTTGGACTAGCACGTCCTCTAAAATTTTCCTTGGTACCTTAATAGAGCGATCAGCGAGTTGGAGTGTAATCGTGGTTGGTTTAAGCTCGCTTAACCCCATTTGTTTGTAAACTGAATAAGGTACTAAGTTGACACTTGCACCCAAATCTAGCAAAGCATGCTCAATTTAGAAATTTTCAATAATACAAGGAATAGTGGGACTTCCTGAGTCTTTGTATTTGGGTACAGCCCTTTGTTGAATGATTGCGCTTACTTTCTTAGTAAGGAAGGACTTTTTGTGCACATTTAATTTCCTCTTTATAGTGCACAAGTCCTTGAGATATTTAGCATATGATGAAATTTGTCTAATAGCATCAAGCAGAGGAAATTAACAGTAACCTTTTGGAGCACATCCAACACCTCTTGATATTTTATGGGGACAGTTGGATTCCGAAGTCTAGATGGGAACGGAACTAGAGGCTCATATGACTTAGTCTCTTTATCCTTTTGTTGTTGCGACTCTTGAACCATAGCCGGTTCATCATTCTCTTGAGACAGTGGCTCATCCTCTAGTATTTCTACCAGTTCCATTATCTTATTATCGACCTCTTTTCCACTTCTCAAGGTAATGATGGCCTTAGCTTGTTCATGACGTAGCTCACTTGGATTTGAGTCTCTAATGAAATGTGTGTTTCTAGGGTTTGGCACAAGTTGAGAAGGAAGTGTGCCCTTTTCCCTAGTATTTAGTTGAGTCTCAATCCTAGCCACAACTGTCTTTAATTCCTGATTTGATTGGATTAGAGACTGATTCATTTGAGCTTGAGAGTTCATAAATGCGGTCAATGCATCCTCCACAGATGATCACTTTGGCAGGGGCACATATGGTGCATTGTTAGGTGCACCAAAGAAGTTGTTTTGTGGAGGCATTTGAGGTGCATTGGACGCATTAATTTGTGGTCTATTCCTCCAACTAAGATTAGGATGGTTACGCCAATTTGGATTATACGTGTTTCCCATTGGTTGCATAACTGACCTTTAGTAGTTATTTATAGCATTTGCTTGATCATACTCATCTGTGATATTTTGTATAACTGAGATTATTGGACAATCCTTTGTGTCATGGTCTGTACTACCACAAATGCTATAAAAATTACCTAAGGAAGTGTTTGCTTTAACCATATCAACCTTCCTAGTTTCCAAGGCTTTGACCTTTCTAGCCAATGCAGCAAATTTTGCATTAAGGTCGTCTTCCTCTCTTAGGACATACATCCTCGCTTTCTCTTTAGGAGTGGGTCTAGTTTGGTCTGATTTAGTAGAGACATCTCATGTCTGTGTATTCTCTACTAACATATCTAGAAAATCCCAAGCCTCATTATGATCTTTGTGAAGAAAGGTTCCACCACACATCATCTCTATGAACTGACGGGTATCCATGGTGAGCCCCTTTCGGAAAGCATCAATCACGTGCCATGGTTCATAACCATGATGTGGACAAGTAATTAGAATGTCTTTGAAGCGCTCCTAAGCTTAAAAATATAATTCATTCCCCTTTTGGGAGAATGACATGATTTCTTATTTTAGTGCATTTGTTTTGTGCTCGAGAAAGAACTTTTTCAAAAACTCTCTACTTAAGGCTTGCCATGAAGTGATGGTATTAGGTCTTAGAGAGTTGAGCTATACTTTAGCCCGATCCTTTAGAGAAAATGAGAATAACCTAAGCTTAAATACATCCATATTGCCATTATTTACTTGTAATGTTGCAATTACTTCCTCAAAGTCCTTGACGTGTAAGTAGGGGCTTTCAGAATCCAAGCCATGAAATTTAGGAATCAATTGAATCACACCTGGTTTAAAATCAATGTTCCCTATGTGAGCAGGGAACACTATGTAAGATGGTAAAGTTGATCTCTCAAGGTGTAAATGTTCACATAAAGTCCGTGGTTGGTTTAACACATTCCTATGAACTTTATTTTCATCCTCAAGAGGAGGATTATGTTGATTTTCTCTATTTTGATTTATAGTTGGATCTGGTAGATTTGGATTTGGATTATCAACTAGGTCTGCCATGGAATCCAAGTGATGTTGAGTGCCTCTTCTAAGTGAATGATCAAGGCCTGGAATTAGTCCCCCTTCATAGGAGAGTTGATTGTTTTGATCCCTACTTCAACGGGATATAAATCATCTACACCACACAACAAATACTACTAATTCAAATAGTAAGTATGATACTTAAAATAAAAATAAAAACTTAACCAACAACCCAAGCAGCAGGGCCGACCACGAGAGTTCAATCCACAAAGCAAAATAAATCAACAACCCAGGCGGCAGGGCTGACCATGAGGGTTCAATCCACAGTAAAAATAAATCAACAACCCAGGCGGCAGGGCCGACCATGAGGGTTCAGTCCACAAAAAAAATAATAAATAAATAAATCAACAAAGTAAAACTAATGCAGAAATTAAACTATGCTAATCTGGAAAATAGATTCAGTGGATGATGTTTGTGATCAAACAGAAACTGTAAGACAACCATATCACTTGGGTGATAAAATTCCAAGCAGGGCAACCTTATGTCATAGTTAGTGCTTGAAAGACCCAACTGAATTTATTTTCAAGGAAAAAAAAAGAGAAAAAAAAATCTACAGAAAATTTGGAGGGTTTAGAAGAGAACTTACCTTAGCTATCTTGCACAGATCTGATCTATCTTAGTCTCTCCCCGGCAATGGCGCCAGAAACTTGATTGCTTGCCTCCAAGTGCAGAGGTTCATAAGTAGTATCCCATGAATACAGGGTCGATCCCACAGGGAGATGAATTGTGAGAAAGAAAAATTAAATGTAAAACAAACTAAGTAATAAAAACTAAACTGATGATTTGATTTTGGGATTTTTGAATAGATGTAATTTAACTGAATAAAATAAAACCCAAACTTCAAAGTTCCACACATAGGTTAATGTTCCAAAATCATGATGACTTGGATAACACAACTAGGATCTGAGCACTGTGGTCAGCCTAATCGAAAAATAAAACAGTTTAAATATTTTAGTAAATGATATAAAAGATTAGAAAATAATGGATTTGCACCATTGACATATATTCTCAAGCGCTAGTGATTTTAAGTATTCAATATCTATAGGATAATGAATATCAAAGAAATATAACAGGTTGAGAACATCTCCTATCTAGGAAATCTGATTGATCTAGGGTAAGCCTATCCATCAATGTGGATCTCATATGATGGAAACATATGGATCTCAACCTAAATAAAAAATAAAACCTAAATAATATATAACATGCATACACCATTCTTCTTATCATTAAAACAATCAATTATCATAACTTAAAGAATTATTAAACTCATGTGTTTCCCTTTTAGCTTGGGCTAGAAGGAACTTAGAAAAACATAACTAGAATAGAGAAAGAAAGAAACAAGAAAGAATAAATGTAAATAGAAATGATCTAAAAAGAAAAAAATAACTTATAAAATTAAAAACCCTTTAAAAATCCTAAATATTGCTCTTAAATGCTTCTAATAATGTTTAATAATACCCTAGGAAGCCCTATTTATAAGTAGGGAACTCCAATTTTCGTACAAAGTTGAAAAACCCTAGAAACCGCCTCAAATATACATATTTTTTCAAAATAGACTTCTCGCTGCATAGTTCGTTTGAAATAGACTTCCTGTTGCGCAGTTTCCCAAAATAAACTTCACAGCTTCAGAATACATTTTTTCAGGACGATTTCAGGATTCTTTACTTCAAATCCTCGATTCTCTTCATTCCTCACTTGGTTTTCTTGGATCTTTAGCATGTGAATTCTTCAATCTTGGTCTCTTAAGATCCATCCCTTGCCTTGGTAATTCTTCGACATCAAATCTATGCTTTTTAGCACCCTTTTTCAATCCAAGCTCTTAAATTCACCTTGCAACACATACATGAGTAAAATAGAATATTAATCGGATTTATGTTCATAAAACTAAGATATCAATGGGAGAAATTATGCAATATTTAAGTCACAACAACTGCCCATTACCCATACTTGCCTCTGGGTGACTCCGGAGAACTATATATACATGCATCTTACTTAGCTACTTCAAACCAAAACGTTATCCTTAGAAGGCCATAGAAAGCACATGGGCTCTAACTACTCCTAAATTCAACTCCCTAGCACATTCAATGCACACATATTAGTCAAGATGTGAAGGAGTTGGAGGGATTTCATCTGCAAATGGTTGATTCTAAGCAAGCCCGTCTAGCTACAATGTTGGTTCACTCACTTAATAACTTGTCAATCCACAGAAAGCGCAAGGACAAATCGTAACATCTTCCTCAACTCTTAAGAGCCATTCAGATTAATCATTGACCAAACGAGTATTTCAATCAAGATGCTATGGCCAGTTGAGGCAAACTCATACTATCTTAAGTAGTGAGGGTGTCCACTTGTTGTAGTATTCAGTTGCCAACAAACTTTGCCAAAGAGGGACATCTGTAAATACCTTACTTATGAAACACAGCCACAAAGGCAAACAATCATGTGACACCTTGCATGGCTTGTTTTTCACACATGTTCTCTTACATGAAAAATTGTTGCCAAGTAACCATTGGCCCCTGGCGAGTTGACAGTTTCTTGACCTATTGAAACAGCACCCGTCCCTTGTCTAGGAGAGGTCGAAACGACAGAAGAAAACAATCTGAGGAATTTTTGCCAAACTCCTTCGCTTCCGTTCCCTAGCGACGAGGAGACTCTGCCACCAAGGATACTCTACAACTACCATATTTCTATCTCAGTAAGCCATTAGTCAACCACAATAATCCAATTCATTAAAGCCAGCCAATCAAGTTATGAGTAGAATCAAGATTAGGGACGTCTGATTATCCCTTGAAAAAATAAATTAAGAAAAGGGTGTTTGTCTTCTCTTTTCTTTTTCTCACATCTCAATTAAGCTCAGAACGCGGTACAATCCACACACTCCCTTTCCTTCTAACGTCATTTCTTTTTCTTTTACTATTTTGCTTATTTATTTCTATTCTGTTTGCTTGCCTAGGGCCTCATCTTTATGAAGCAAGGATAGGATCTTTTATTTTTCTGGCATATATTTTATTTTATTTTGTTTGCTTGCATAGAATTTTGGCCCTGTAAAGCAAGGATAAGTGCTTTCTTTTCTTTTACTTGTTTGACCCTCTCTTAGTGTGATGTGTACCGTGGCCATACGACTAACATTTCTTATGGATATACGATTTTTCTAAAAATTACATGTCCCTTAAAGTACAGACCACATGCAAGTGTAGGTAAGAGAATGTGCCTAACTCCTTTCGTAACTCAGACCCTTACGTAGACCTTTAAGATCGCACGCTAATCACATGAGTCATTCAGATCGAAGGATTTTCTTGATTCTTCGGCCTTACCTAGTAAGTTTAAGGATCTGACCGACCATTAACTGTTATCTCACCAAATCGGCTAGTGGGTGACTCCAACCATTTCAAACATATTATCCTGGCCACATTGAAAAGTTATCGCATAACCAAGAAAGTTACGATGAGCTAAATAAATCATATACATAGAGTCGACGTTACCACCTCAAAGAGTCAACCACACACAATAACAAAAACAGCATTCAGTGAAAGTCATTCTTCCATCGCATGTTGCATATCCAGCACTGTGTTGCACGCGTGTCGGGGAGGACATTCTTCACAAGAAAATAGTGATAATTGGACATTAAAAACTTCGTGTGGCTCACAAAGGTTTCTGATTAAGCGTATAATTGTCTTCCACTTCATCCTAATTTTTAAAAAAAAAAAAAAAAAAAAAAAAAACTTTATTAGGAGATTGGATGGAAAATGAACATTATTCAAACACTAATGGAGGTCATGGAAAGTTTTTAATGGTGGGGAGTTCAATAACAACAGTATCCTTTGAAATGGTACACCTGAGATTTGGATCATATTCATTTTTGATCTCATGTCCTGAAATGATCTATCAAAACTGATGGACAATGTGGATATAAATAAAATACATACATCAAAGCCGGCCCCAAGTGAAGGGTTACACCTTCTTAGGTATGGTAGGGGCACACCTTATCCCTTTGGCCTATTTTTTTGCTCGATCCTTGAAATGATCAGGCAAAATGAATGAACGATGTGGATATAACAGATACATCGTGCTAGGGCTTACAGAACTTGCCTCGTCACCACATTACAACATGAATGCGGATTTCTTGTGAAAGCCTTTTCCAGGAAGTTCTTGTGCTGGATGCTTAGGTGGGACCCACCTTGGTGTTTGTGAGAAATCCAACCCATCCATTCATTTTTCAAGCTCATTTTAGGACATGTGACTGAAAAATGAGATAGATCCAAAACTCAAGTGGGCCACACAAAAGGAAACAACGGGGATTCAATAACCATTTATTGAAACATTTTTAAGGCCACAAAAGTTTCTTACCCGGCTTTTTTTTTTTTTTTTTTTTTTTTTTAAATTTTAATTTTAAATTTTATTTTTATCCCACTAGGAATGACCTTATATAAATGATTTGGATGGCATAAAACATCAAGGGAGCTCAGGAAGGTTTCAACAGTAGAAACTCTTTCTCCAGTTCTCCTCTCTCATGGCTCAGTTGAGTTACCTAATTCTTTGGTGCATGTCCTGAAATGAGCTCTAAAACAAATCGAGGGGTGAATTTATCACAAACATAACGTAGGTCCCACTTACCATCCTAGCGTTACAATGCAATCCTAACCCATCAATAATGCAGACCTGTCAGATGCGGGACTCAGGTCCTTATTTTCCAAAGGCGAATCTTTAGTCATCGATGGGTCCCACATGTGAATGAAAGGTGGACATATATGGCGATGCTTTAGTCCGCCTCATCGACGGGTCCCACATGTGAATGAAAGGTGGACATATATGGCGATGCTTTAGTCCGCTTCATTGTCATTGTCATAGATCAACTTCAGGATCAGGATCTGCACGTACAGCAGCTGTCTGTGGACGTAATTGGCACTAACAGCGTCAGCAGTGAGGTGGCTACTTAGCTGCTGTACCCCACACCAACGACCTCAGTTGTATAGGAATGTGGCCCACCTAGAAGACTCCAACAGTCCTTGAGTCCATTAAGGGTACTAACCATGAAAAGGATATTAAAATTGTGTGAGCCCATTATGATGTGTTTATTATATCTACACCGTACATCCATTTGGCAGGATCATTTTAGAGTATGTATCCAAAAATGAGTCATATCCAAAGTTCAAGGTGGGATTTCTTGTAGTGGCTGTAAGAGCCCTGCTAGACGTATCCAGACGCGAACGCGGAATGCCCCATCTGTTGATGAAGAGTCGAACCCAGCCACTAATGCGGGAGATGAGCACCCCCACCTTCATCAGCACCCCATCGTAGCGTGCCGCATTTCTACTCTTCCAAAGCTCCCAAAGAATAACACAAGGTAAAATATTCTTGAACAGTGTCGATGGCCCATTCACAGAGCGGGACCTCCACCAGTGGATCAACCAGCCTTCCAGTGAGGATAAAGGGGCCATGTGAACATCGAAAATGGTGGAGAAGTGGGACCAAACCTCTCTCACATGTTGGCTCTATAAGAACAAGTGGGCTGACGTCTCAACCGTAGGTCTGAGTCTTTGAGAATTATTGGCAATGCAACAGCAGCAGTGGGACGCGAGGTGGATGCCACGGGATTGGACACTCGCATCTACCAGAAGTGAACCCTTGAGAATCCTCCAAATCAACACAGATATCTTTGGAGGGATTTTGACACTCCAGATTTTATCTTCCCAGGTTGTGCCGGGCCTGCGCACCCTAATGCTGTCCCAGGCCGATGCAACGGTGAAACTACCCGAAGGGTTACTCGGCCAGAAAGGTGAATCAGGGCCTTCAGATAAACAATGCCCCCCTTGGAAGATGGAGTCAAGGTCCTGTTGGGACAGAATGGTAAGAACCGCAGAAGGCGGAAGCGGGCCGGATTTATCAAGAAAATCTTTCATTTGAAGGTCCTAGAGAGACGGTCTAATGATGCAAATAGCCCCGTTTTCTAGTGAACATAAACCAGACCAATTAACTCGCCATAAGTTTAGATTTCCCTAAGCTTCTCTCTCTCTTGTAGAAGGATTAGAGTGAATTTTCGTTGTTCTTTAGAATGAGAGAAAGCCTCTATTTATAGCCAAAGAAGTTGGAAATTCGACTAGCCTAAGGTTGGCTTCGCCTTGCTGGATTCCACCAGATTCGTTCCAACGACTATCAGATTGCGCGAGATAAGATCTATCCAAAATTTGACTGGTCGAATTATTGCAAAAATTAAAAGTTTGGATTGCTGGAATTTGACCCAAACTCACTTGGGCTAGCCGAATCAAAACTTAGGCTGGCCGAATTTTTAACAAAATTTATTATTTTTCCCGAGCTTGAAGTTAGGTAAGCCGAGAAAATTAGGCTGGCCGAACCAGAAGTTAGGTTGGCCGAATTTTAGAGGAAAAACATTGTTAAAATTCAAGTTTAATGACCATTTGAAAGTACCTAAACCTAAGGTCTTTCTAGGGTTCTACCACCTGTGCTTTAGCAAATATATGGGACAACTTGTCTTGAACTTTGACTTGATCTTGTCTTGAAGCGACAACTTCTTGAGAAGATATGCCGATCTTGAGCTGATCGTAAGTTGATCTCGATTTGATCTTTAGGTATGTAGAATAGTTATGATTTCATACTTGTGATTTGACCTTGAAGCAGTTTTGTCTTACAAAATTTGACAATTCATGTGTGCTAAGCACTTACAAGACCAAAGAAGGCCTGATCGGAAGGA